>NC_052500.1:52036857-52132389 GCF_016617805.1 Bactrocera tryoni | reverse complement strand
AGTCAGAAGATTCGGGAGAATGGTTTTGAGTTTCAAATGCAGCCACATTATAATCAGGATCAGGAAAAAAGTGATTATTACCCATTTCTGTCTGTGGCGAAGGATTTTTCTAGTGAAAAAAGTCGATCACAAGAAGCCTACAAATTTAACTATTCTAGCTTTTTCCCTTATAAAGGCGAGGGTTTCTATAAAAGTATCAATTTAAAAATATCTTCAAAATGAGAGCGAGTTACAATGTAGTCTCAATTTTATTTTGTGCTCTAACGTTTAATGAAATGACTTTATTTCATCAAAATGGGGCTGCTGAACACAAAATGTTAAATGGATTTTTTGTAACACGTACCATTTTAAAGTTATGATAAATTGATCTGCTATATATAAATAAAGACAGCATCAAAATTGTATATCATATTTTTTATTTACATTATTAATCTTACAAACCAAATATTTTATGTAGGTATATATTTACAAATAAAGAATCAAAATAACTGAGGTTTAAGTAATCAATATAAGAACTAAGCCAGATATTCTGAAAGAACAATATGAAGTATTAACTTTTCCTCTTGTGAATCAAGAAGCTGCTGAAAGCAGCAGTAATCCTCTTACATTTTAGTATTTAATCTTTCTTGACAACGTTCATCTATCTGTTTAATGTCCTGGTGAAAGTTCAACTTTCTTACAAAATTTCGCGTTCTGTAAATATTATTTTTCACACACTTCGCTCAATTTATGGTGAACGGAATCGGCCTACTGACCGCACTATTCGCAACAACATCACCCATCTTGAGCATGCAGTGATGACAATATAGCAGCCGTAGCTGAGAGTGTACACGTACAGAGTCATTTCGGCGCCGTTCGCAGCAACTCATAAAATACAGCTTTTGCAAGAACTGAAGCCGCTCCAACTTTCCAAGCGACATTGCTTCGGTCTATGAGCTCTCGAAATGTTCATAGAAGATCCGACGTCTTCGAGACAAATTTTGTTCAGCGTTGAGGCCCATTTCTGGATCAATGGGTATGTAATCAAGCAAAGTTGCCGCATTTTAAACGAAGCGCGATCTGAGTTGAGAGTTTCAAGAGCTGTTCATTCATTTCATCTAGAAAAACAACGTTTTGGTGTGGTTTTTATTGTCATCGGTTCATATTTCTTCAAAAATTATGCCAGTGAGAACGTAACCGTGAATGGCGACCTTTTTCACGCTATGATAACCGACTATTTGATGCCTGATATTGAAGATCGTGATCTCGGCGACATTTGATCTCAACAAGAGGGCGCCACTTCTCACTCATCGCATCAATCAATACAATTACTTAGAGCACCCTTCGAGATATGATATGATGAGCAGATAATTAAACGTTTTGGTTTGGTCGATTGACCACCAAGATCGTGTGATATCATACCGTTAGAAGTTTTCCTGTCGGAATATATAAAGTTTAGAGTCTATGTGTATTTAATTTTAATAGATTTTATTAAACTTTTTAAAATTTAATTCCTGATTTTCTTTCTCTCCGTGATATATTGTACTTCAATCAAAATCCAATTCTGATGTTTAAAAATTCATTGGTTAATGAAAGCTTCATCAAATTCCAACAATTGGTTTAAAACATTATTAACTTATACAATTTTAGTAGTAATTATTGTATAAGCGCACTTTAATATGAAGCTATATTAGCGGATTGGCGCACCTTTAGCTGACGTTGCCGATTTGCAACGAATGCGAATGTTAATTGCCAAATCCCAGGCATATTCGTTAATCGTTGGTAATAAATTAGCTTTATTGCCAATTTCCACTTCATTATTAGCTTAACTGATGTTAAATTTTTCCGCCGCCCACAAGCTCAAACACAAACACAAATACAACTGACCCAACAACAAAACAAACACAAATATTCACACAGCACTCATGCACATACACACACACATATCTAGAGCAAACAGAAATGCCACGAAATTTCGCTAAGCTGAAGCTATGAGTTAATATTTGTTTGTGCACGCGCATATATGAGCGTGTGTGTGTGTATATATTTGCACGGCGGCGGAACCTGCTGCTAAACAGAATCGTAAATATCGCCGACAACCGCATAGCCAAGCAGGAAGCTATCGAAGTTGGACGCCGGACGCTAATGCCACTATGTACTGGTCATTCCGCTGTGTCTGCTGCAAATGCTTTTCGGAGCTGTGCGCCGCTCGCCGCTAGCCGCTACCACCTAGTTTGGTTAGGTGTTACGCTGCACTCTACTCTGTGCATACCTAGATACACATGTATGTATGTATGCATGTACGGATGCTTAAGGACCGGCACTTATTGCAAACTTTTAATATACTGACCTGATGTGGCGGTATTTAACAGACTCATTCATTTTGTTAATTTCTTTTTCGATTTTCCTTACGTTTCCACCATCATCGACGATTTCCAGGTGCTTATCGCAGTTGTGTGTGTGCGATGCCGTGAGTTTGTGTGGGTGTTCATTGGCGCGCGCTTTAATTCTAGCCAAGTCGAACGGCACACTGAACTTTACTGAACTGGCAATCTTCGAAATTTATGGATTCCCAGTTGGATTATAGCGACTTTATAACAAAAATAAAAAATACAACAAAAATAAGAAATTAAGCACAAAGGATATGGGCTCGCACATACATATACATTAGTATACGGACAAACATACAAGCGTAAGCATTTAATTTTGTATACGTTAATATGGTTGTGCCTGCGCTATAACGTAAGCGTATACCGATTTCTTCACATATACATAACTATATCATACCTAGATATGTGGTACACATGCTAGTGTGTGTGTGTGCACTTTTGTATATCCACAATTAGTTTATGTGCTCAGCTCGTTTACCGAAGACAATAGCAATTAGGAGCAAATACATTTTCCACATTTTCTTCAATTCTATTTTCGTCTATTTTCTTCGTTATTGTTTTTGTGCTCTGTCGTCTTTATTTTCGGTTTTTTACTGCACTCATTTTTTAAATCTTTCGACTTTTTGCTTTATTTTGAGCGCATACTAAGCTCACATTTTTTACTGTTAAATTTTATTTATTCCACAGCTTCTCGATAACCAAAGCTTTCTCGAGTCATTTGGGCGTATTGTTAGTGCTATTCTGTGGATTATTTCATCTTCTTCATTGCATATGCTTTTTTGTCTTTTGGCAGGATATTGGCAATATTTAAAGTGCTTAGTTGGTCGAAAGTTTACGATGGTCATTGTGCGCTTTTGTGTTTGTGCATTTTAAAATGCAATTGAGGCTTTTGTGGCATAAAAATTTAATTTAGAATTTAAATCGCCTTTTCTGTTATTTCAAGCAAACCAAACTTTAAAGTTGAAAGTAAATTTAATGTGACATTCGTTCAACAGGAAATCAACATTTTCAACAGGCAACCAACAGTTGGGTTTTGACCAACATGTGCGGTTTAGAAATATGTTAGAATTTACCTGACACTTCCAGCTAATGTAATGTTTTAGTAATATACTAATTTTCTTCTAAAGTGCATAATAAAGGACTTCAATTAAAATGAAGTATCGTTCTCCAATTGCAACTTTTCCTGCGCCTTTGCCATTTTATGGTCTTAGTAATCGTCCACCTGTGCTCGCTATTCGTCAAATCGTTGAAAAATTCGAGTGTACATTTTCTTTATATAATGTTCGAGTGCCAAGAAGACAAGGAAGCGCTCGAAGTAATGATAATATTGCTGCTGTTCAAGCAAGTGTTGCTGAAGACCTCAATTTGTCGATTACAGGACATCCTCAAAAATAGAAACTGTCTCAAACCACAACCTAGCAGGTTTTGAGAAAGGATTTGAGATTGCATCTGTATAAAATTGTTCTCACTCAAGAACTGAAGCCATTAGACTACCGTAAATGTCGTGAATTTGCTGATTTTGCCTTGGAACAACTTAAAAACCATAATGATTTTAATAAGAAAATCATCTTCTTCGATGAGTTTCACTTTCATCTGAATGATGCTGTAAATAAACAAAACTTTCGATTTTGGTGCGAAGAAAATCTTAAAATATTCACCTAAATCGACAGTTTGGTGTGGTTTTTGATCTGGTGGAATCATCGATCCGAATTTCTTTCAAAATGAGGCTGGTGACACCGTTATTGTTAATGGAGAGCAGTAAAGATCGATTATAACCAACTTTTTATGACCGAAATTGGAGGAAGCTAATCTTGATAACATAATGGGTTGTCAAAAAAGTCTTGTGGTGTTTTCGCTTGTTGGCGCTGAAAGCGCGTAGTTCTAGTTTTATTCGTCGCGTCGGGTCGTGCTATACCTTTTTGGAAAGCTCATTTCACGCGCTAACACGTGTTTGATTGATTGTCGTTTCTTTTAAGTCGTTCGTGAGTTATAGCGTCGCAAACATGGAGCAAAATAAAGAGAAAATACGGCATATTTTACAGTACTACTACGATAAAGGCAAAAATGCATCTCAAGCCGCCAATAAAATTTGTGCAGTTTATGGACCCGATAGAGTTTCCATTTCCACCGCACAATGATGGTTTCAACGTTTTCGTTCTGGTGTAGAGGTGGTCGAAGATGGCCTGTCGTCGAAAATTTCGATAAAATTGCTGTATTGGTCGAAAGAGACCGGCATAGTAGCAGCCGTAGCATCGGTCAAGAGCTGGGCATGAGCCATCAAAAATTCATTTCAATTTCAATAAAAAAAAAATGTAATAAAAACAATGCAAGACTTTTTTGACAAACCATTATGTTTTCAACAAGAAGGAGCCGCGTGCCATACACCATGTGCAACAACCGAATTATTGCAAGAAAATTTTGCAGATTCCATTATATAAGAAATTGTAGCATTGAAAGGCCTCTAAGAAGTTGTGATTTAAAAACATGAGACTACATCTTGAAGGGTTATTTAAAACTATTGGTCTTTAGTAATAAATCGGACTTTCTTCAAGAATTAGAAGTCAATATAGAACTTGACATACGACTTAAGATGTTGAATTTTGGTTTCATCGAATTCATTCCTGCAAAAAAGTCATGGAGACCATTTCAATGATGTCATATTTAGAACTTAATTGTATCGATTGTGTTTCACATTAAATAAAAACCATTTGAATTTCTTTAACAATTGGAGTGTTTTTTCTGAAAAGAAATCATGTCACTCTTATTGAAAAACCCTATATTATAGGTCATAGAAGAAATTAATAGCGTAACTATATTTTTAAGGTATATTGTTGAGAACATATTTCTGACATGTCGGCATGTTCGCCATAAAGTTGGTTAGAATAACGAATATCATTATATGTAAAATATATGAGTTGGAGCAATTCTTGCAACAATTTATTTCACATATTATCTTCATTAAACTATAGTATACCTGTATGCTACATTATACTTCTTCTATATTGGCGTAGTGTCGTATTTGAAGAGCTCGAACGGCAATCCATCAGACTCCGCTGCTTTGTTGTTCTTCAGTTGGGTATTTGCTATTCGAACTTCTCCATGGTCGGGTATTGGAACGTCCGATCCATTGTCATCGATTGTGGAATCGGATTTATCATCTCCTTATGTTGTCCTTTCACTGCCGTTCAGCAGGCTGCAGAAGTGTTCCCTCCATAATTTTAGCATGCTCCTGGCATCAATCACTAGATCACCCCAGGTAGTGCTATAAGATTATGCTCCGGTCCAAATACCTTTCTTTTAGTTGTCGCTTCTTTTCATAGAATTTTCGAGCTTATCTCTGACGGCTCCGTTTTTGTTGTCTGCTAATACGTTCCGCTTCGCTATTTAACTCTCGGTATTTTCTTTTCACTGCGACAAGGCACTCTCTGTCGCACCAGCTGTTCTTTTGCATTTTACGAAAACTAATGGTTTCGTTTGCAGCTGTACGTAAGGAGCTTGAACCGCCGTCCCACAATTCCCTTGTACCGAGTTGCTGCCTAGCGCAGGAGTGCGAGTCGAGTAGAAAATCATTGGGTTATCTGTTGTGATTGCAGCTTGAGATGTGCGTTTTTTGCTGCACAGAGGTGGGTGCGTATCTTGGCTGCAAACAGATAGTGGTCTGAGTCGATGTTAAGATCTCGGAGCGTACGCGTGCCTTAAGCACTGGATACGTGTATCCGTCTACCATAATATGATCGATTTGGTTGGTGTGTTTTCGATCCAGAGAAAGCCAGGTAGGTGAATTTTCCTTTGCTGAAATGTACTATTACATATAACCATAATTCGGAATAAGGCGAAGTCGATCAGCCTCAACCCATTTGAGTATGTTTCATCAGGGATGCTGCATTTACCGACCGTTGTGCCAAAGATGCCTGTTTTGTCTATCCTGGCTTTGCCCACTCTGACATCATGACGGTGGCAGCTTCGATGCGGATTGTGGCTAGAGGTTCATCCAACGGGGTGCATGCCGAGACTCGGCGACGGAGTCTCTCTCAACGACCTAATCGTCACAGTCCTTGCTCCATCCATCGCACATTTTTGACGGTGATGTAAGCCTTTACTTTTACGAGGACATCAACCAGCTGGGCAACGGCACCTTCCTAATTAAGGGCGTACATTCCAGGTGCGTGCCCCTAAATCGTTATCCTGAACACCTTTGCAGTGGCCGTCGTCAAAGGGTGGTCTCTTATTCGAGGATGTTGTTTCCTTTCATTGGGGGCGTTTTTTACGTAACAGGTCCCAATCTCACTTTAATTCGCCTTCAGACGAGTGTTCTGTGGCCCATAGGATATTTTGTCTAAGACCGGAAGTCATGAGCTGCTTGAGTCAAATGTAAAACAATCCTTTCTGGCCACGCCCAAGTGAATAGCGCTCAGAGATCTTCCTCACTTACGTGAATTTCTTAACACACATGAGGATGGGGTCATGCTACATTAATCACTTAGTTTATTTTAGTAAAATATCTTATATAATGACATATATATAGGGTACAAAGCCAACAGCAATCTTATATTAAGTTTATAGCAGTTAGGTGTGAATTTGACCCGACTTTATATATTTTTGGCAATACAACATAGGTAATACTAATGCTAAGGTACCTCAAATTCATATCAACACCAATATCGATATCTTTTGCTTGACCACCACACACACTTGCAGAAGACCAGACGCTGAACCCAATTTTCGACGGTTTTCAAGCATAAATCGATCGATACTGCTGCAATTTCACCTTCGAAGTTTATCAGTCGTCGCTGGCTCGTTGGCATAGACTATAGACTTGACACAGCCACACAAAAATTATACTAATGGCATCAAATCGCACAAATCGGCCATTCAGCCAAAAATGAGCCTCATCGCTGAGAATGATTTTTCGATGACAATTCGGATCAATTTCAAGTTATTGCTCAGCCCCATTCTCGAGCATATAACGATTCTGGTTATCAAGCGGCTTCAGTTCTTGTGTTAATTTGATCTTTTAAGGATGTAGGCCAAGATCTTTTCGCAAAATTCGCCACAACGCCGTCACAGAGATTCCCAACGCTTGAGAACGACGTGAGAGAGACTGATTTGGGTCTTCCTCAACTGGTGCGCTAGTGGTAGCTATATTCTGAAAACTAAGAGCATTTATTTATCTCACTGGGTCGCGAACATTTTATACAGTGCATGTGGATTCAAAATTTTCCACTAGATGCTAAATTTTTGATCTGACAGGTCGATTATAACGACCGTAGAGCTTTTAAAGTTGAGACCACTGATAATTTTGTAGAATCGTTATGATAAGATTCCTTTATGAGAGCTATGGCAAGTTTACTCCCGATTTTATCTATTTTCTGCTCAGAGATACAATATTATTGAGAAAACCAACACATTGACCAATATTTGGGGTAAGAGTCAACCTGTCCAAGAATCTTTGTATTAGGTAGATATGGACTGATATTTTTGCGGAAAAGTTAGCAATTCGATACCAGGGAGCTTGAACAGTTCTTGTCCGACTTTTTAAGTTTCGGTCATAAAGCAACCAAAGGGCAGTGTGGTGCAAAGTTTTGTAAAAATTTAAGCATAGATATTGGATTTGTGTACAGGAAAGTAAGAGAAACAAATGAATATCAAAAATTTTATAAATGAGAAATAGGCGTGGTTGTTGGCCGATTACGTTTTCATGACGTTACGTACAATTGTCGATATAATTTCAAGCACCAAATTTGGTTAAAAGAAGTCGATTATTTGCTGAGATATAGAATTTCATCTAAAGGTATGATGTACCACGATCAATTTTGATACCAACTTGTGTGAAACCTTTCCCTTTTATTTCGGATGTGAAATAAAATGTTTCTGACGAAATTATTTATTGAGTTATAGTTTTCAATATAACAGTTTTATGGACGGAAATTACTTGTAATACTGATCAAAGTAATTTGAAAACGACAACCATAGAACTTGTGACCCTACAAATAACTTAAATGATTTTACAGTATTAAATCATTTAAAGAGCATTGATGCTATTATAGTATGTCTAATCTATTTAATGAAGGCACCTTTTGAAAATGGAAGGTCTATCGGAATCTTTATATGACGATTACATATACCTATCTACTCCCATCCGTTCAACTATTGTACGCATACAATCAATAAGAAGCGACATTATTTCAGTGAAATGAAATCATACGGTAACATTTTGTAGTCCCTTTATAACGTAGGCAGTACGTCAATACTATGACTTCTCCTTAATGAACTAGCAGCAGTCATACAAATTTTTGAGCTTCTTTATAGCATATTCACTCGTGTTTGTTGCGTAGCTTCCTTGGTCACTGGACTGTCCCCACAAATGACCTTATTTACAACTGTCCTTTGTAGTTGTCAGTCAAGTTATCAGTCACCAGAGTCATGACATTCAGTATTCAGCTTGGATGTGTTATGTTCATAGCAATAACAAAGGGCGACCTCAGGTGGTATTCACAAGGCAAATTCCTAATTTTCCATCTGAGTATGAGGAAACTGTACAAGCTGAATGCCATGCGTAGAATAAGCGTAGAGGTTGGGTCGGCAGCTTGTCGGAAAGGCGATGAAAAGAGATTCAACATAATTAAAATTATTAAGTAAGAAATGAATAAGTTCGATTGTAACCGAACATTTTATATTTTTGCCTTTTGGAAGGATCAAAGCCGGGGTATACCTTCAGGTGCTGGCAAAATTCCGATATTTCTAATTATATTTTCTTTCGAATTTACCCGATTTTATCCGAATTAAGTACAAAGTTACTCTGTTTTTAGAGAAACACGCTTTCTCATTAAGTTAAATCTCATATTTGCCGATATATGCGGTATAAAGTACATCGGAACTTTGAAAATCTCTATATAAAGTATGTGTGTTTTAACAAAAGTATTGACCCAATTCAAGTTATTTCTGACATACAGACATACTATCCGTATTATCAGAATATAATATATCTCACAGGCTGAGCGATATTTTCGGTAAAAAGTTAGCAATAGGTGCTGGGTTCCCTATTTTCAGTATCTGGGGGTTTGAACAGATATGGTCCGTTTTTGACAATTTTTAGATTCTAGATGGCATACTTCAAAGGCATAATTTGCGCAAAGTATTATCCGAATATATTCATTAATATTTGGTTTGTATACTGGAAAGTGAAACAATCATATAGAATTTGATGTATGTAGGGGTGGCGTTATTTTCCCACAGGAACATGGAAAAGCCATTCTAACATTATGAACCTAATTTGGTTAAAAATCACGGGGCCGTGCCCATTGGTTTATTTTGACACCATCTTCTACAAAGCCCTCCTGTACCATCCTGGTTGCAAACCAAAATATCTGGCTCCGAGTTGGTGCATCCTGAGTAACGCTAACTGTCCTTCACGGTCTACGCGGACGACGTAGATCTGATGGTTGAAGAAAAATTTCTGAATGCAGCGTATGAGTTACATGAAGGCGTTGGAAAAGACTACATTCGTGAAAAAGTTCGCGAGTTTTCAATGAGCTATTCTCACCAGTTTTTGTGGTGCACTGGTTGGTATACTTCGATACCAACTATGGCATATTGAGAAGGGAGGACTCCCTGGAAGAGAGGGGTGGTGAGCTGTTTTATGGATAAATCGAAGATTGCATAGAGGCTTGGTGGAGGAATCTCTAAATTTTTCAATCAACCTGCGTATTAGGCTTCCTGACCACTGCAGCATCTTCCAACTTCTTAGTCTCAGTAGGCAAATAGAAGGCAGCGATATTAGTGTTGAGTCCGCTGACTGTTCCGTCACGATTAGTGATGGGATGATACTCCTTATCTGCAGCATAAAGTCATCTTATGATTAGACTGGCATGGGTCGCAAGGTTCTTTAGGCCCCTCTTTCACAGGTTGCAAGAGTTCCAATTGAACACCATATGTGGTAATAATATTGAACATCTTTCTGTGTGCCTGCTGCATAAGCGTCACGAACAGATGAGATAGAATCGTCTCAACACTTCCATCTTTAAATTCAGCATTACTTGTGTCTTTGTCGTACTTCTCTCGTCTATTTTACGCACGAGATCGAAAAGAAGTAGGTATGAAAATATAATAATTGTTTTTTTTTTCTTGCCAATGTCGATAAATTTTGTGGTTCCATCTGCATCAAAACTCCTTACTGCTTCCAAATATCAGTGGGCGTTCGTTTGCTTACCTCGGCCACCAAGATCCAAAGACTGGCATTTATTTGCCGTACAATGTGTTGCTGCCACGGCGTAATTTTGCCACAGGTTTGCATGTCGTTAACAAAATGCAGAACCTGCAACAAACAAATACGCCCGTCAGTTGTTGGGTATGGTATGAACATTTAATTAAAAGTCATTTCCTGTGTAGCACAACGAAAAACACAGCCGCCGACACTAAGAAAATAAAGCAACAAAACTTAATTTTAGCACGAAAAACCATTCCCACAGCCATGGTTGCCATGGTTGCCATCCCATACATATAGACAAGTATATCAACATATAACATACATACGTATATAGTATACTCAGGCAGTTAGATAGTCATCTGCAAATTGCGCGCACTCAGACGCATATGAACGCATGACGCGCATACTTTGTAGTACTTACAAATTAAACTATAATGCGTATCATGTGTAGTTGAGCGAATTTCGGGCATAAATTTGCGCCTTGCAACATAATTTGGAACGCACGAAATTTTGGATGATTTGTTGCCTTTTGAATTCTCTTCACTAACGGGAAGAAAATTAGCATGCGCGAGTATGCAAGGTAAGGTGCAAAAAGAGGACTATAAAGGACTGATGAGATTTCCTTAAAAAGGTGTAAATGACAAAAAGAGGATACAACATTAACGTAAAAGTTTCGAAACACCCTAGAATAGGTTATTGTTTAGGGTGCTGCTGTAATACTATTTTCTTTGTTCTCCTATTAAAACTCAAGGATCTCACCCCAAATAACTATGTAACAAGTCAATTGAAAAGTATTCAGCCTGACACATAGATGGCGCTATTAGAATGGAATGTACATATATGATTTTTAGTTAACCCTAACCTTAAAACAAAAAAAAGTAAAGGTTATTACCAAAGAAAACATCAAAAAGATCCACAAAATGATTTCAGATGACCGTAAGATGATAGTAGGCACCCTAAGGATATCAATTCAACATGTACATCTTATTATTTACGAAGAGTTGGGCACTCGAAAGCTCTGTGCAAAGTGGGTGCCGCGCGAACTCACTTTTAATCAAAAACCATGACGATTTGGAGCAGGGTTTGGAGATGTTCAAACGCAATAAATTCGAGGTTTTGCGTCGATATGTAACAATGGATGAAACATGCCTCCACTATATGACTCCAAAGTCCCATCGATACTCCTCCAAGCGGAAAAGTTGGAGAACCGCTATAATCAGTGTATCAACCTTGAAGGAAACTATGTACTTATGTTGAATAATAATAACAAAAACAAGAATTTGCCGAAAAACTGTATTTTGAAATGGTAGGCCGGTGACTTTTCAACCTGCTAAGTTAAAATTCATAACTCCATTGCGAGATTATAACAACGGATCTTGAGAGACGCTCTTTTTGACAATAATTGCATTATCTTAGTGAACGAATATTGCATCTCACCAACACGAAAGTAATGAAACCTTAAAGCTATTAAATACCACTTATAGTCTCAAAAACAAAACCTGTTAGAATGCAATTATCAAGCTAGATTGAGATCTTAAGGCGACTACCGTCATATGAATATACCTGAATTTTTCTGAAGAAAAAAACATAGTACATATTCATTAAAAATTATCTGGACACAAAAGTTTATAAAATGTTTGATGATACAAGAGCGGTAGGAAGAGACAACAATCTACTAATATAAATGTCAAATGATTTTTACAGTAAATATTTACTAAGCACTTTAGGCAATTTGTCAGTTTCTAAAAGAAGTAAGAAATGATGAAGTTAATGTAACTGGTGACCCAAGTATAGGTACTTTTTTCGTCAGCCTTTTTTTTGACAGATCAAGCATGAGTCGTGTAAAGCTCTCAAGCTATTTTTGTTCAGTATTGTTTGATATTTCATCACGGAAATACTTATTCCCAAACAATGTTTACAAATTGTTCAACTTTATTAAAAAAAATTATGTTTTGTCAAACAAATCCACACCATGGATTTCGGTAACCTCGAAAAGATGTGATAAATTTAATTATAAGGTCGATCCTAAAGTGATCTCACTTGTTCAGCTTATAGCCGGATTGTGGTAACTAACACTCTTGTATAATAGATCATACGACCCTTACATATCGATAAAGCACTCGAAGCCTATCACAAATTTTTTGCGACGAGTAATGCCAGTTTCTACTATATCTCCGGGTTCAAGGATGCTTACACTGCCGAGATGTTTCAACCTAATTCTTGCAAATGCAAAGTACCTTGATGTGTCCACTTCTCCTCTAGAAGGTGCGATGCCAATGGAGATCCAACAAGTTTACATTCCAATGTAAGTAAGGCAATAGTACCCCCTCTGGCTAGCTCATAAATTTTGCCGTTCACCCATCAGTGAATAAGCACACTGTGTTCCTTCTCCAGGAGAGAAACAACCGCCACGATGAGCATTTTCCGAAACTGTGATCCATCTTTAGAAATGCAGTAGAAGAGGAGATAACTTCGAATTGTCCATGTTCGGACCGCTTCATATGCTCAGTCTCCCAGAACCCTAGAGGACACTTTGTAGCAATGCATCTACCGACAATATTCCCACGGATATGTTTATGACACGTTCGATTTTCTTAGTAAGTGTAGCATTTCTCTGGGTCCTCCATCAGAACATTATTGACCTGACTACGGTTTCATAGAGTCAAAACACCACCTTTGTTGCAAATCTGCCACTTTTGCCTATTTTCTTACCTTTTGCTTTCTTACTCTATTCTCAATATTTATCTTGCTTGAAAGCTTCTATCAAGTTACTTAACTGTTAAGTCACTTAAAAGTGTTATATACATCAAATTAACAGTAATATACATTTACAAAACATTACTGGAAAACGGCAAAGGAAAAAACATGCGATGAAAATAGAGCTCTTATATGGAAAACTTTTTGTTTTGAGTAGATAAAAATTTGAATTTCTCAATTACCATGTTCCGACCGACCCTTAATCACGAAAATATGGCTGATAAATATATTATCTCATTAATCGAATAAATTTAACAAAATTTAGCCAAATGCAAAAATGCAACTTGTAAATCTCGTCGGTGAGAAGATTTGAAGCTAATCTACTCGAAGTCTCCCTGTGCGACTCTAATTTAGCGACATCTGTTTGTCAAACTCTACTTTTTTTAATATTAAAAACAATTTAAAAACAAAATATTTTATAGATCTTCAAATGCAGTGAGGACAGTATAGATTAGAGAATAGATTAAATGTAATCTAATCGGTTCAAATTTTTAGTCGGAATGTGTTATGAGTCGCTACTGAAGAACATAGCTGATATACTATAATATCTGATGTTCTCATATGCATATACATACATACATAGGCACTACCAGCAAGCGCAATTTGCTCTAAGAAAAAAGCGAGTACTCGTCGAAAACTGCCAAAGCCCAAAAAAAGAAAGCTGGCATACATAATCTCACAATTAATCAAAGTTGCAAAGTACGAGGCAACTGCAGGCGAAGTGTGCACGATAATTCAACAAAGTGTGTCCCGCTGTTTCAAACAAGAGCGAAGCCAATCAACGTATGTTTGGATAAAGTATACCCTGCAAGAAAAAAAGTAGTTCTGGAAAATTTAATTTGAATACCCCAATCTACGAGTTGTAGTTGTAATTTTTATGCTCTGAGCGTAATCTTACTCTATGTAGCTAGAAAACCCAAAAAGCTCTATTAATACTTTTACATCATTATAGAAGAGACAACATAATTTGTTCTACCCTAGAAAAAAAAACATAAGTATATAGCTTGTTGATTCTCACAGCAGGGTACCCATTATGTGTAGACAAAATGCCACACATACATACATATGCGCCTTTATACTTATGTGTGCATTCACAGTGGAATATATTTATAGCGGTTGCTTGGTGATGTGACCAGACTGCTGGGCGTTAAGTTTGGGGGTATGTGGGTGTGTGGGTTAGTGGCAGCTATTTTGCTTATGTCTGCTTTGATTGTTGATTACTGAGGGAAATGGGAAGTTTCTCTAGGGTGATCAAAATGCGTTGTTTACAAGCGCGCTTTTGACGCTTTCCAGTCAGTCGTTGGCAGTGTAAGCAGCGTATGGGGGCAAACAAACATAAATTTTGCATATGTGTGTGTGCGTAGTAAGCACTGTGTGTTTCGAAATAATGATTGTGGTTTTAGGAGAATAGTGACTTTCTTGGTGGGGCTTGAAACTATGCGACATAATTCTCCAACAATTTTTTATTCCAAAAATGTCAAATATTATACATATTTGTATAAGTTAATAAATACAAAGCTCGTATTTTCTAAATGGTTGGCTGAAAATAACACCTATAAAATATTCCCTGGTTGATTTCCTCTATGTGCTTTACCTTTAATATCCAGGATAAACTAACGTGGAAGTTCGAAAATCTTTATATTAGGTATATGGGGGCCCAGGGAAATATTGATCCCATTCAACCCATTCTAGATAAATAAAATTACTATTATCGGGACAGGTTTCTGTCTGAATTTCGATTGTATATCTCACACATTGACCGATATCTTGGGTCAAACGTCAAATATAGATACTGGGGTCCACATATTCGGTACCTAGGGACTTGAATAGTTTTATATGGATTTGGAAAATTTTTGGTCATAAGGCGGTATACACACACTGAAGGCATGATTCGTACAAAGTTTTGTCCCGCTATAAAAATTACTTCTTGATTTGTGTACTGGAAAGTGAAAGAATCAAATGTAATTTCAAATTGTAGGCGTGTTAAAAACGGTTTGCCTCGATTACTGCCAAAATTACTCCTGTAGAAAGTGGTACATTATATAACGATAGGTAGTGAATAAGCCTATAACTTTTGTATTAATACCTTTTTCACAAAATCTCAATCTTTATATGAAAAATTCAATAAAAGTTTTTGGGCTTTTTACTTTAATCTCGTACAACATTTTTTTCACGAAATTCAATGTAAATACAATATACTTTCTAATGTTCCAAGCATGTATTCGGACCCAAAATCGAAATAAAAACTAATTTCCAATCTAAATGTATCACATCAAATTACAGTATATTAGATTTATAGGAAAAAGTTAAATAATTATTAACAGTTTAAATTGAAAATAAAGATATTGTTTACGATGAAAATAAAATAAACTTGGGAAATGACGGACATCATAATATTTAGTATAACATGTTTGAAAACAGTCATCAACTGCTATTGAAAAGTTAACTTTACGATACAAACTCAAGCTGATTCTCATTAATGGTAAGTTTATAATATTCACTGCCGTCTGAGCTCCAACGTTCCCTACATACATATTTGTACTTTTTGTATCGCACTATTTGTTTGAAATGAAAAAAGTACTCGTTTGCAACTCGCTGTTGCGGCCACAACTCGTGCAAAAAATGCATTATTTTAATCATATTAATTAATTAAAAGTTATTGTTTCCATAAATATAAACAGACATTTGTTTACACTCTCACATGCTTGCATAATGGTTTTCCGAAATGGCAGCCATCATTATTCAACAAAAGTTTCACGCTTAACATGTCAGTCGCACGCTAGGATGTGAGCATAAACCGACACATGCTAAGAATGTTTTTTTATCAAACAAATATATAAATCAATATACGATATTTATTTATAGAGATGTTTACACAGATGCAGGTATGGTCATCATATTTATATATACATACATATACTATAGATACACATATATATGTATATGTGCATATAAGTGCAAGTATTTGTGTAAACACATAAAAAGCTGCTTTGTGTGCTGATCATTAAGTAAGTATTTGCTCAGCTGCTCTATTAGTTTGCGATTACATGGGGCAACTTTAGTTGCTAATCCTCGGGCGATTCTCTTTTACTGTCGCCCATTACCTTCACACGAGCAACTTGTGTTGCGCAACTCTGCTAGAGTTTTTTTCTCATTCTCTTTCACTTTACTTTAACCCATTGTCTACTCTTTACTTTAACCCATTGTCGCTTCTTTTTCCTTATAGGTATTTGGGCCACCCTATCACATATATTAATCAGCTCTGTCAATTAAGAAATACATTTTATTTATTAAAACAAAGATATATCACCCTTTTTACTATCGTCTAAATCAATTTGTATGGCTTCCTCCATACATTTCACAATATCTTTAATTAATTCGATTTTTTTCGTCATACTCCATTTTCTAAAATATTTATATTATATTATGTATATTTGTATACATATTTGCAAATTACTTACCAAAAGATGAAATTAAATTTTTTAAATATATTCAAAATATTAATTTCAAAAAATATACGCAAATGCAACTATGTACTACGAAAGAAAGAACACGAATGCCGAAAAACGTCGCAGCGAACTGTTACGAATAAGAACACAAAGCGAGTTGCTGAACACTGGAAACTCGGCGCGATTCTCCTCTCCTCGTCGCCCCCTCGCCTATAAACTAAGAGTTGCCGCAACAAAAGTTGCCGTGTGTAATAAGGCTCTTATGGAGCAGTGCTCAATGGCTGAGTGTGCAAAATATATACATATAATAGACCTGGTTTCATCATCCCAATAATGAAAACGTGTGGTACATATACATATGTATGTACATATATTACACTCTAAAGCGAATGAATATTAGAATATAAGGAAGATGCATTTCAACTACCCAACCAAGCTCGCGGGAGCTTCTGGCGAGTAACTATCGATTTGTGTGGCTTGACATTGTCCTGATTGAATAAAATTCCCCTCGCATTATTCAGAGTTGGCTACTTATGGGCGAATTTTTCCATCAGACAGTCCAATTGTTGACAGTAAAGAACCGAATAAAGATTTTTAGATAGTAGAGGTGTCCCAGCCGATCACAAGCAAAACCTTTCTGACCTTTAATCTTGGTTCAGCCAATGCTTTCATCGGCTCACCGCGTTCCGTTTTCGCTCACATTTTTAATATTAAAATTACACTCTGAGCAGGGTATATTAAGTTTGTCACGAAGTTGGTAACACCCAAAAGGAAGCGTCGGACACTTTATAAAGTATAAATATACTCGTAAATGATCACTATGTTGAGCTGAGTCGATTTAGCCATGTCCGCCTGTCTGTCTGTATATATACGAACTAGCCCCTCAGTTTTTAGGATATCGTTTTGAAACTTTGCAAACGTTATTTTCTCTTCAAGAAGCGGCTCATTTGTGGGTACTGCCTATATCGGACTACTATAACATACAGCTGTCATACAAACTGAACGATCGGAATCAAGGGCTTGTATGGAAAACTTCCACATTTGAGAATGTATCTTCACAAAATTTGGTATAGATTATTTTCTAAGGCAACAATGTAATCTCCGAAAAAATTGTTCAGATCGGATTACTATAGCGTGTTGCTTCCATACAAACTGAATACATAGTTTCTAAAAGAAATGCACCTGTGAAGGGCATATTAGCTTCGGTGCAGCCAAAGTTAACGTTTTTACTTGTTTTTATTTAGTCTTCAAGGTTTCCTTTTGAAAGTTACAAACTTTCTTGCGAACGTATTATATATTTTGTTCATGCCAAAATCAAATTTTTAGCTCATATTTAATTAAAAGAATTTAGAAAGTATCCCGATAATGTTTTATGTACATATCTAAATGCCTCTTTCGATTTCGACTAACTATTAAAATATTTCGTTAAAATTTCTCTTTCCATTTATTACATCTCTTGGCAACTTCTTCACCTTGGTGTTCGAAATATTATCTACTGTTTCAGGTGCATACTTCGTCAATTGCTTTTCGATATTTACTTCAAGGGTTCTCTTCCTCAGCCGATAATAATAACTATATTGCATGGAAATTTGGGAAAGGCTAGATCTTTAAATTCATGCTCCGTATTGCACAGCTGACGGCTGTGTGCTGAGAAAGTATTCTTTAAACTCACTCATAGAAGAACGGTCTAGTCGCATAATTTTTACTTGTAATGTCTTTGTAGTGCACATGGTTAATCAAAACGGTATCTCTAGTAGCATTTTGAAAAAAAACTGTGACTCTGGTCTCGCCCGTTAAGGAACCGCAGCTCATTTTATACACCTCCAGGTTTGTGCAAATTCCAACGGAAAGCATTTGCCAGGCCAGGGAAAATGATATGAGATATCTGAATTAAAAGCTCTTCTAATTTTATTCTAGGATTCGTAAACTTTCTTTTGCTGACTAGTTTTTCTCCATATGCACATACATACATATATACTAGATATTATTGAGTTTATATTATATACTAGTAAGTCTCTCACTAATAGCCTATGCTCCTCCCAGTTTTTGCTTTCCTTTGCATTGGGTTTCCCTCATTTTAAGTAATGACTTGCATTGACCAAAATGACGCACTTCTAAACACACACACTTACGCAATCACTCACGTACACACAATCGCTCTTATACAAAGTAAACAGACTATTTAACAATTTTCGTTAGATAAATAGCAACAGCAAAAATAATAGAAAAATCAAACAAAAACATGGCTTCCAATACAATTTTATGATGAGCCGATTTTGTTTGCTAGAAAAAGAAAAAGAAATAGAGCAAACTCATTCTCACGGCTCGATCGCAACGCCAAGCGGAATGAAATCATATCCATGAGTGTGCGGAGCTTCTGTTTGTGCTTGCGAGCTTAGTTCTGGTATCTGCACGTGAAGTGGCTCTGAGTCAGCAATTGTCAGCCAATACCAATCGCCATTTACTCATACGATTTAACAAAAGCGCAAAGCACACTTCTGTTATGTTTCAGACGTGCAAGCCCATGTATTGGTGTTTGGCCTTCAGCTCCAGCAATATTATTGTATTTTGTCATATTCCGCCACATCACTGGCTTTTCTTTAGCAGGTAGAAAAAAGTAATAATAAAATAGTGCAATCTGTTCTCACAGTACCAAGCGCCTCATTTCTTGCCACAGTAACTTTTCCAATTTATTCAGTTTTTGTGTGTTTTCTGATTGAGTTGCTAGAGGGTCTGAGGTGAAAGCCTTAGATAATTTCATTAATGGATTCTTAATTGGAACTCAGCCATTGACAATGCGTTAAGTGAAATATGAAAAAGTTGATTATACAAAAGAGTTTTTCTATGCTCAATATACGTACACATTTTTGGTACCCAAGACAAAGGGAAAAGCTCAACTTAAGCCACAAAACATGCGGCGGTAAACCAAAGACTTGCTGACTTATCATTCGAAAGTGTTTATCATAGATCGAAAATCAGGGATGTGATTATGAAAATTTTCTTATATCCTACCATGTAGCTACAGAGTGTAATAGTTTTCTTCACTGAATGGTTGTTTGAACAGATAACACTAATTGAAATACATATAGAGTTATGCATATATTGATGAAAAGTGATTACGTATCTAAGTACTCAGAGAAGGTGGGTAATACATATTGGCAAAATACGATCAAACACTGAAGCTATATACGCCGCACTTATTGGAAACATTTGTTACGATCTTTTCAACACCCAGTGTAAAAATTGATGTGAAATCGGACAAAACTAGTAAATAAAGCCGACCATTTTAATAAATTATTTGACATAACATTGCAACGATGCGTACTTTTCATGTACGACTTTAAATCCTGCTAGATTGATTCAAATAACAATGTACTGGATAAGCACCAATAATCATATCAGAATACAACTTTGGACAAATAGTGTATTCAAAGTTTGCCGAATTGTGTCTGAAAGTGATCGAAATCAGACCATAGCTTTGCAACCCCCACATACCGAATATGGGACCCTAACTGCCTGATTGATTTTATAATCCAAATATAAATCATTCCATTACTGAATTTTGAAAGGAACCATTTCCTGATAATAATAAGTTATGGAGCTAAAAATTGGTAAAATCGGTTCAGTTCACATACTTCACATAAGGTTTTATATACTCTTCGTTGACCTTTAATCTTTCTTACAGAGTTTGTCCGTAAAGTAATAGAATGGAGTCGATTTAAAAAAATTCATACAACTAGTCGTTACAAATCTTTAAAATCTTTCAAAATAGACACCTTCTGCATTGATTTCCAAGTATTGAAGGCGTCAAGGAAGGCATTTTCAAGAATAGTCTTGAGAACCGAGGTGCACCCTTCATTTGAGTCTCTTGAGGACTTCCACGTAAATCTTGGCGTTAACGGTTTGTCCAGGAGGAACAAATTCATGGTGGACGAGTCCTTTGATGTCAAAAAAGACAATAAGTATCGTCTTTACTTTGAATTTGTTTATTCTTCCCCTTTTTGGGCGAGGAGACGCCGGCGTGTGCCACTCGGAAGGCTACGGCCTTGTCTCGGCATCATACTCAAAGGTCCATCACTCGTCATCTGTGATTACGTTATTCAAAAATTGGGGGAAAACATGTGTGAAATGTTCAAATTTTCTTGGCACACTTCCACTCGCCACAATTTCTGTTCGTCATTGAGCTGCATTTTCGGCTTGCACCACTCTCAAAAACACGTCGCGTGAAAATGATTTTCCTGACTCTGCAGGTGCTCAGAAACAACTTACCAGCCGCTCTTCTACCTCCTGAAATAGTAATTATATGACGTTCTAGATCTAAGTAGAGGTACTTTTTTCAATAGTCTTTATTTGACAAATAACGCGTGATTCGTTTCAAGCTGTAACGTTGTTTTTGTTCAGTATTATTTGGCATTTCATAATGAAAAGACTTGCGCCTGAATGATGAATCGTTCAACTTTATTACGAAAATTCACGTTCTGTAAAGAATGTGTTTCACACGCTTCGCTCAACTTATGGTCTATATAATCGGCCGACAGAGTCTACTACTCGCAACACCATCACCCATCTTCTCATCGGATAATATTCGACCGAATAAACCACGTCCGGCACGCAGGGAAGAAAGTATAGTAGCCGTAGTTGAGAGTGTATACCAAGACCGTATACAGTCCGTCAATGGCGACCGTCGTGACGACAAGCTGGTGAGCTCGGCGACATTTGGTTTCAACAAGACTACGCCACTTTCCATACATCGCATCAATCAATGGATTTATTGAGAGAACATGGATGGATTTATTGAGAGAACACTTCGGTGAGCAAATAATTTCACATTTTGGGCCAGTCGATTGGCCAATATCGTGTGATATTACACCGTTACACTGTAGGGATAACAAAACATTACTCATTTCATTCGCCAGTTACCAGTCGAAATGGTTCAACGACTATCGGACTCGTAGCCGCGGCTAACATTTGAAATAAATAATCTTCAGAAAATACTAATATTTAACTCATGGCTCCTTCATGAGCAGAAAGTCAGGCTGTTTTGTTGCCATGCGGTTAATTAGAGCTAGAAAAGCTAATTTGCTGTGGTGAAGGTTAATTTGTAAGAGATTCCTTAGCTATTAGATGCTCTCTCTCAGCCTGTACGCAAGCTCAGACCTACCTCGAAGAACCCTCTTCTTGCTCAATGTTTCTACGCTACTCAAGGACTCCATAGTATGTTCTTCCATTTCAACCATCTCCATAGAACAGTAGAAAGATGGGTTGCTGAATTTAAACGTGGTCGTACAAGCCTTGAAGACGATCCACGTAAGCATATTAACACCAGAAACCATAGCCAGAATATGATTTTAGAAGCTCGTCGATTCACTGAGAGAGATTTAGTAGAGGCTCTACACATCTCCATAAGGCAGTGTGAGCCATATTTTAAGTGAAATTTTGGGTTTATAATGCTGTGTGCACAATGGGTGCCGCATTCGTTGGCAATGGTACAAAAACACATTCGAATGCGACTTTCTCAGCAATATTTGGAACATTTTAAAAATGATAAATGAATTTTGTGTCGATTCATCACTATGGATGAGACTTGGGACTATAACCATGATCCTGAATCAAGACAAGAGGCTAAAGAGTGGTGTGAACCTGGTTGTTCGGCTTCGAAAGAAGTTCATGTCCGGAAATCGGCCAAGAAGGTTATTGCTTCAGTTTTGAGGGACGCGAGAGGAATTTTGTTCGTGGATTACTCGAAAACTGGTAAAACAAGTAATTCTGAATATTATGGCAACCTTTTGGACCAGTTGAAGGAAAAAATGCGTGAAAAAAGACCCGGTTTGCAGAAGAAAAAAATCTTTTTTTATCAGGACACTCTACCGTGTCACAAAAGCATTTTGACAATGGCTACAATCCATGAATTATCGACCGTATTGATCAGCGACTTCTATTTGTTTCCAGAACTCACAAAATTTATACGTGGCAAGCGTTTTTCTTCAAAAGAAGAGGTCATAACGGCTGTTGAAGCGTATTTTACAGACCTTCGAGATTTTCATCCCAGGGGTGGGATCCATAGATTGGAGGATCGTTGGAGCAAGTGTATTAGTGTTCAGGGGGATTATACTGAATAATAAAGTGAAAGTTTGAACTTTAAAATTGCGTTTTTCTTATCAAATGACAAAACTTTTTTGCATTTTCTGTTCCCTTATACGCCTGGCTATCGTCCCTACTAGATTCATAATTTTTTATAATCTACTGTGAAAATTTATGTAAAAAAAATGGGGAAAATTAAAAAAAAAACGTTAAATATAATATGGTTTTTCGATTCTAGTAGAAACGATGACTACTCACGTACTTTTTAAGAATAAATTGGGTTTTTGTGTTTCAGATGATCCAGACATGAGAAAACGAGTCCGCCAGTGAAAAAACTCATCTCATATACCCAGCCATTTCTCCGACAGATGTCATCAAAAAATTCCGAAAAAAATTATTTTTACACACCACTATATACCTCATGACATGTGAAAAAAGTTCTATTGTAGACTAAAAAATTCTATGAAAAAAAATATCGAAAAACAGGCCAGATTACCCTTCTGACTCCTGAACAACCTGGTACATTATCGTTCAAAAAGTAATCCAAAGGATCTCTAATCCTCGATAATTTACGGGATCACTGTTCAAGTGAGAAATTAAGCAAATGCCCGAATGAAATAATATTTAACCGACAGTACCAAGGGGTATAAAAAAATTGTGCTACCATCTGAACTTAAATCTAACTTTTCACTTGTTAATTTGCGTTATCATGCTTAAGGAATAACTATTTTCGAATAAGCGCTAAAAATTTCAAAATCAAGCCGAAAGTGGGAGCAGACAAAAAGGCAAACGCCAAAGTTGGAATAGCTGCTTAAATGCGTTCTTAATGCTTATCTTAATGACATGTCTACGTCGAAGTGTTTACTTAGCCACGAATGCCAAACTGCTGCTGCCAAACTGCCAATACTGTCGAACTGCCTGGCCGACTGACTACTTACATAGCGCGCTGTCTAAAGTTCCATTTACAGCAACGGGGCGGGGGCTAAGCCAACTCTACTACTCGCAGTTGTTGTTATTGTCGGTTCTCCATGCAGTGGCGGTGAAAATATGTGACTGCCTGAGGACGATATCTGCGGCTTTGGTAAAGGGTGTGCGAGTAAACGAGGAGTGGAAAATGGCATTTGTGGTGTGTTGAGACAAAGTGAAGTGAAGCCTCTCCACAATGATGGCCAAAACAAACTTTGTTGACGTAGCCGGAGAGCGTACAAAAACGCTGCCAAATTGAAGAAAAGCAGCCAAGACGAAAAACATACGGCAACAAAAAAAGGAAAGAAATAAAGGGAGGAAGGGAACGAGTGAGCTGAAAACTTAGAATTGAAAAGTCGGCTAACGTAGTGAAGTTCAAACTGAAAAAGTTTGCATGCCGAAAAGCGGCTACCAATAATTTACCAATATGGATGCGGAAAAACGGAGTGCTGCCACGCGGTCGACGTCATTGCCAACAGCGTCGTGCCTCAAGCAAAAAACACAAAAGTAAACGCCGGCTTGTATATTTCAGCCGGTAATGGCGCTAATGTGTTTCCACGTTTCACTCATGCCTTTTGTTTTGGTAACTCAAAGCGGTCGTCACAAGGAACTTGGCGCTCCTTCCAAGCGCTGCGTTGCAAGTATTTCGTCGCTCTTTTAGGTTCTTTCAACTTTTTCGCGCAAGACATTAGCAACATGTGTTGCTTCCACAAAAGTTTTTCTGCTTATGTTGCCTTTTATGCTTTTCATTTTATTGCTGCCAAAGGGTTCTGCGCATGAAATAAAATAAAATGTCTGTCTGTATGTATGTATGTATGTGTGTCGGTTTGTTTGACAAGAATGCCGCGAGCGTTCGTTTGGAAATTTTCAATATACCAAAAAGCAAGTATCCGAAAAAAGGTGTACAGAAGACGCCAGCAATCCATATACATAATGCATGCATACAATCATAAAATGCAAAAATGTGCAGGTGCTTGTACATATAAATCTTGAAATGGCGCATTTTAGCCTTTTACGACATTTACTTCGTTTCTGATTCCATTCCTTCTTTGGTTTCGGCTGATTTACGGAAACAGCTTTACCACGCTTATGCAAATTGACAGACGGTTAGGTCACTTGTGGGTATTATATGTGTTCTAGACCAGAATAAAATGTATGTTTATAGCGCTTTTAGAAATTTCGAAATTTTCTATCCATCTTCATATGAAGATATTTCATCTTCATAGCCATATATTTATACTATATGTATGGTATATTAGTATTAGTATCAAAGCGAACTTCTCTAAAAAATGTTGGAAGAGAACTTCACTCAGGGGGTTTAGAGTTAGTGGTCAAGCAGATTCGGGTTAAGCGTGACTAGCTGACCAATTAATAACAAAGAAATTGGTAAAGCCAAGGAGAAGTTATTTTAGATGTATGGCTATAATAAATGGACAGCGAAATATTGAGTAAAATGCGTAAATTCGAAAAAATAGTTTAATTTAGGACACAGACTGCCTTTGGCCATCTTTTAACGCTATCGATGTGAAAATTTCCGTCTATAGATATAATGATTCTCAATCTATTCAATAAAGTTGTAGTATGGTTTGATTGAGAAACTCGCAAACGGGGAAATAAAATATATCGAAAAAAGTAAGAAAGTGCTACGTTCGAGTGCACCTGAACATTTTATACTTTTGCAACTTGCAAGAATCAAAGGCAAGGAAATACCTTAAGATGTGAAACGTCAACCAGAGGATCAAAATCCAAGCAATCTTTTCTATACATATTCTATATATATCTCATACATTGACCGACAAATTCGGCATAAGCTTTGTTAGAAAAACGAATATCATTATTTGAAGAACATGGGAGTAGGGGTATAAACGACCCGATTTTATCTACTAAGTAACAACTATCATGCCACGTAATAAAAAAATGTTCCCTGGGTTTCATTAAAATATCTCACATACAATTACCAAACAGATGGAGCAAAGTCACCCGGATGTTCGAAAATCCTGTTATTGGTTATATAGCGGTAGGTCAAGTTTTCTCGAAATTGTATATCTTTTAGGCACAAAAATATAATGTTATGAGCAAAACATCTTCTGCAATTTGCATTGAGATAACTCAAATTTTGGTCGATGTAGCCAGGATAAAGTCACTTGGAAGTTCTAAAAAATTTATATTGGGTATATGGGTGCTCAGGGAAGGAATGACTCGATTCAAGCCAATTTTAATACACAGAATCACTATTGACATCACAGATTGAACGATATTTTCGTTCAAAAGTCAACTATACATACTGGGGTCCGCAAATTCGGTCCCTAGCGTCTTGTACAGGTTTGGATGGATTTGGACCTTTATTTTAATTGCTTCTTAATTTGTGTACTGGAAAATAAAATAACCAAAAGGAGTTTTAAATTATCTTATATAGGACGTAGGCGTGGTTGTAGTTCGATTTCGTCCATTTTCACACTGTGACATAAGAATGTAAGGCGAATGATAAGTACTAAATTTAGGCGAAACCGGACGAAAAATATGAAAGTCTCGTTTTTTTTTTACTTTCATTCCACATACATGTACATGTCATCCTTGTAATGGATTTTCTAGCATAAGTGTTTCGGATTCATAATTGCCAGAGAAACCAATGCATAGATTAGTAAGTATTGTGAACTCATAACAAAACACTTGTGATTATTTGCTTAATATTAGCTATGCAGCTCACAAACCAAAACTCTCACTGTGAGTGCGTACTGCTCACACTTGCATTGATTTCAATAATTTTTTGTTTCACTCTCGATATTCCGCAAGAAACTCAAAGTTGTAATAAACTCATTCCCTGCAGATTACTGATGTGGTCCTGTGGCACCAAAATTTTACTACCAGTTTCTGTATAAGGCAAACGATTTTTTGTTTGGTGATGTTTAACATATCACGATTAAATATTGTTAAATATCTCTCGTCTAAGCATTCATTTATTCATCCGAACACGCTAGTCAATGTTGTCAAAGCTTTGCTAACTTCAAAAATAGATTATCGGCTCCCCATCTATGGCAATTGCTCCAAAAGCAGTATCAACCTTTTAAATGCACCTTATCATTGCGCAATACGGCGAAGTCTCCGGGCCTTTCCAACCTCGCCAATAAAAACGATAATGGCTGAATCTGGTTTACCAACTATTCAAAATAAAATTATAGATTCTTCGCTTCAAATTCTTGTGAAAACGGCTGAGAACACCAACCCATTACTAAATACAACTATCACCCATACCACGAAAAAAAGAAAAATTCCAAAAATACAATCGGCTATTTCGAGATGCTTAAGTTTCCCTGCCGAAAATAATATTTTACGTAACGCAACACGCAAATTCACCACACGACATCCTCCTTGTCTGATCAATGAAAAAATACTACAGAATAAGCTTATGTTTTTGTCCAAGCAAAACACACCAAACGAAGTCTTTCAACAAACCTTTGCTGAACTGGAATCTAATTATACAAATAATGGCTGGAAGTTATTGTTTACGAATGGCTCCAAGTCCATCCATTCCACTTCGTTAGCAGTTGTCACTGCCACAGGAGAAATTATTTGCAATTGGCTTCTCCCCTCAACGAGCTCTGTATTTACCGCTGAAGGAGCTGCTATTTTTCATGCAGTTAATCACGCAAAAAAGGTGAAAGGAAAGTTCCTCATCTGTACCGACAGCAAATCGTGTATGTCTGCAATAACGTCTCCTTCCAATCGCAATCCCATAATAGAAATTATCAGAGACGCGGTCATTGGTGCCCCTCAGAAAATCCAAGTAATGTGGATCCCTGGCCATGCTGGTATTACAGGCAACCACTTTGCAGACCTCGCTGCGAAAAATGTAGCCAGGACTCCTGCCTTAACATACTACGTCTCATCCAAGCAAGACATTCTTAACCTTATAAAGCACAAAAGGCATCAAAAAAACGCAAGCGAACGGAAAACATTTAAATATCACTACGCGGTCATAAACCCAGCCAGAAATCGTATAATCTACTCGTCAACAGTTCCAACTAGCGCAATGAAGACATATACTCGATTAAGGATTGGACACACTATCATAACACACGCCCACTTACTATCGGGTAAGAGCCCATCCATTTGCCCCCTTTGCTATGACACCGCTTCTATCAAACACTTACTCACACTCTGTCCGATGCTTCACCCAACAGCCCACAACTCTGGCAACATTGATCTCATAAAACTACTAAGTGAACCTTCAGAAAAAAACGTGATGAGTGTATATAGATTTTTAAAAACTAACGATTTGCTAAAACATATTTAAGCAACTTACATCTTTACTAAGCCTTAGCAAATATAATTTTTCACCTAGTTATAATTACAAGACGGCTGAAGGCCTCGTAGCCAGTGCTGTGTTTATGTATTTATATAATAAAACTCTTTTTGTTATATGAATTATTATAAAATAAATAAATAAATAAATAAATAAATCTTATCATTCTATGTAAATATGCTGATAAAACTTGCAGTTTAATTCAAAAATAATGGATTTCCTTTTATCCGACTTATCCGTATATAACTATGCACAATTTTCGATTAATTTTAAAGATACAAACAACCGTAACCTTTTTTACTCTGTGCAAAAGGTTGCGACATTTTTAACTCAACTTTTTTCGGTATCGATATATCATCGATTACTCACAAATATATTCCGTATTTTTTCGTTGGAGTAAATTTACCACCATTATAGGTTTATTACGGCAAGTGCTTTCAATATTTGCGGTTTTAAAAATATTTTTGATAACAAATTAAATTATGATTTATATGGTTTAATCTGCCTAGAATATATCCTAATGATTCTGAATACTTTCGGGATTGCCCCCCGGATGAAGAAATTTCGTGTAAATGTAATGGCGATCTTTATTGTAGCTATTTTACTATGGATTTCGATAAACGACGTCAAGAACTGCAGATAAATTGTGGCAATGAAATGAAAAATATTGATTTTCTGCTCGAGCATAAAATTCAGTCAATTCTTCTTAAAACACATTACATCGATGTGTGGAATTGTAAAGTATTTAAGCCGGAAAAACATATAATTGCCGAAGTAAAGGAAATTATGATATAAATGTATGCACAGAAAAAAAAAATGTTAATATATAACATAGACTTTGCTACAAAACCAATTCGTGGCTTGTATGGAGCAAGAAATATGTAATTAATTATAAAATTATCAGCCGACAGTTATGACTTCCCGAAGGATGTATTTAGTGGAGAGGACCAAGTGCAAACGCTTAGCGTAAAAAATCTATATCAGAACATGAGGCTGCAAAACTTAAAGCTAGAGAATTTTCAAAAATTTGATGCGCTCAGGCAACTTGACTTAGCCGGGAAAAATATGAAAATTTTGGACGAAAATGTTTTTGCAACACTTACGAGTTTAAATTTTCTGAACTTGAGCAACAATGGAATCATGGAGTTATTTCCAAATCAATTTGCTAATCTGGATAACTGGTTACAATTCGTTAACATATTTAAGGCCTGAAGTTTTTGGGCAAACCCCTCTGTTATACATATAGCAATTGAACCTTAAAGGCAATCAATTGTACGACACAACAAATATTATAAAAATTGTCAATCCGTTGAATTTTTTAAATAAGCTGGACTTAAGCGATAATAAACTGCGAACGATTTGGGGCAGTGCGAGTTACGCCAAGGCTCCAGCTATATTGGCTACAAATTTATGCAGCAATATGCTTACGACCTCGGATTTAGAGGAAGGTCTGAATTATATCAGCACATTGCAACTTAACGAGTACCACCAACGCAAGCATAAGTTAAAATTGATAAATTTAAGTCGCAATCTTCTTTGCGGGTTTAATATTAATTGTATTTTTGAAATCAGCATTACATGCCCTTTCAAAATTAACTTAGAACAGAATTTAGTTAAACACGTATATGTATTATCAAATTTACTCAGTACAACTAACAACTGTGAAGGCGAAATCAAATTGACTGACAACCATATTGAATGCGATTGTAAACTAGCATGGATTAACAATAACAACTATAGCAAGTTTTTCAGCGATCTGCAGTGTAAACGGACGTCAACCAAACTTCTAACAAATTTCACACAGCTTCGACGACACGAGCTGTGTGCTTGGCAACCGGTGCAATGTCCCAGAAACTGCGTTTGTTCCACAAAATCAGAATTGCTGCACATCAATTACACAGGCGCACAACTCGACGTTATCGAAGAGCTGCCACGTCCCAAGCAAGTATTGCTTCCGACTTCGTTACTCGATATTAGCAATAATCGTTTCACGAATCTGCCGCTAAGCACCACCTTCGGCTACGCCAACGTTTCACAGCTCTACGCCGCGAAAAATCAAATCAGCAACATAAGTCTCTTGGAAGTACCAACCGATTTGACGGTTTTGGATCTACGAAACAATCGCTTAAAATCGTTATGTGCTGATTTTTTGCGTGTATTTCTCAACGAGAGCACGAAACTACAGTCTCTGTATCTCAGTGCAAACCCTTGGTTTTGCGACTGTTCTGCACAGCAGCTCCTTTACTCCGTACGTGCACATCGGCAACTCATACCCGATGTCGAGTAGTTACGATGTGTTAATCAACAAAATGTTACTCTCCTATCAGCAAGCCTGAGCGAATTGTGTCAAATTGAGGATAGCGTAAAACGTTATCAGTTGATGATTGCAGCTATCACAACTGCAGCGTTAATCATCATTATTTTCCTTTTTATACTCTCGCAACAAAGTTGCTAAGGAGAGTATTATAGTTATGTTCACATAACGGTTGGTTGTAAGTCCTAAAACTAAAAGAGTCAGATATAGGGTTATATATACCAAAGTGATCAGGGTGACGAGTAGAGTTGAAATCCGGATGTCTGTCTGTCCGTCCGTCCGTCCGTGCAAGCTGTAACTTGAGTAAAAATTGAGATATCATGATGAAACTTGGTACACGTATTCTTTGGCTCCATAAGAAGGTTAAGTTCAAAGATGGGCAAAATCGGCCTACTGCCACGCCCACAAAAAGGCAAAAACCGAAAACCTATAAAGTGTCATAACTAAGCCATAAATGAAGATATTAAAGTGAAATTTGGCACAAAGGATCACATTAGGGAGGGGCATATTTGGATGTAATTTTTTGGAAAAGTGGGCGTGACCCCGCCCCTACTAAGTTTTTTGCACATATCTCGGAAATGTTTGTGGTTGTGGTAGTATAGGTAGAATAGACTCTTTTCAGTGACTTCGGAGTACACAGTGACGCAGCTTGGCCACTGTGAATCAGTGAGAAGTGAACAGTTGATGAGGAATGTAGTGTTAAGCACGGAAAGTCGACTGCGTCGATGAGCATAGAGCGGCTTTACGTTAGAATCGACATTATTAACTATTAATCGAACAATTTCAAACACTTTGTGGACTCTATCGAGCATTTATGACAGATAATAATTGACAGTTCGTAATGGAAGATCATCTATAACCGCCTAAAATTCGACAAACTGCTTCTCACAATATTTTGCGACAGAAAATTGTCCATAGGAGATTCATTTGAGACTATAATCTCAGTTGAAATGGCTGATTTTATTGTTCGTTATACTAACCAGAGCTCTAAGCGTCTATAAAGATCATAACGCGCAAAATCCTAATTCGAATAGAGCGTGACATTCGGTAACTGTGCAGGAAATGTATGCGTTCATTGGAATTCTGATTTGCTCTGGCGCCAGTAATTCGAATACAAATCATACTATCGATATGTGGAAGAGTAACTCGTATCTCCTTTATCGTGCGGCGATGGGTTTCAACAGATTTCGATCTCTTTTGTGTTATAAAATGATAAAGCTGCTCCTATACGTGATTTATGGGCAATGTTATATGCAATTTTGGGTAAAGTTTACAAACCTACCGAAAATTTAACATTCGATGAGATGCTTGATCCTTATCGTGGGGACACAAAATTCACACAGTACATTCCTTCAAAAATATGGCATACAAATTTGGTGGATTTGCGATACTGAAAACGCATGTCCCTTGTGGGGAATTCTTTACACAGGAAAAACTGCCAATGTTCGAGAAAAAAATCAAGGAGAGAGAGTCGTAAAAGAACTTGCAGCTCCATTCAAAGGAAGTGGCCGAAATATAACAATGAACAATTATTTTACGACTTTGCCTCTTACAAAACATTTGCTCTCATCGAAATTGACAATCACTGACAATAAGCCTTATGTACCCAAACAAATGGCTGCAAATAAATCTAGACCTGAATTCAATTGAAGACCGTTCATCAAACAAGCAAATAATAATTATTCTACCAAAATCGCGATCGAAAGCGTGCTCGAATTTCCGCTTACCTCCGTCACTGTTGCAGATCAAGAAATTGAGCCTCGCGACAGCTCTGGTAGGAAAAGAGTCACTGGTCCTTGTCACGTTTGCTACCAACTGACAATCAAAAGGCGAAGAAAAACTCGAAAAAGTTGTACCAATTGCCAAAGGCCTGTGTGCGATGAACACTCTATATCGAAAGTAATATGTCTTGATTGTGCTGAATAACTAATGAAGATTTAATAAATTTATGTTGCCAATTCATGTAATTATTTATTTTTTATCCCCAGTTATCTAGTTGAAACATTTATCAGTATTGAGTCTCATTTACAGATAATTGCATTGTTTTTCATTTATTGGGTACCGAGTACCCGGGTGCTCCGCGCGAGTTACCTGATTTCAAACATATTTTTCAACTTCATAACATTGTTTTTTTTTCAATTTTGAATACTGAAATAGCTTTGTTGGAACTTTATTGGCCTATCTCTTATAATTCTATTTAGTCCCACCTTTTTATGAATTCCCATACATCTTTCTTTTGCCATTTCTTACCGCTCTACAACTGTATGTCGTGATCGGCTGTCTTCGCCGTAGTCTCTGAAGATAGCACTGTCATTAATAGCGCTACTATATCCACATGTTTTGTATAGCTTTTATCTGTACTACTGTGAAATAGTAGGCAGTAGAAAAAAGTCGTAATACTTTGCCATATCCCTCTTATTGTCCGTTATTTAGAATTCGTAGGTTTTCCTGACAACTTCGATAGCTAAGTTGACCCACATTTAGCTTCTCATTATAATGTCAACTCTATAATTTTTTTATCGTTCAGCAGAGTGTTTTTTTAGAATTTATAGGCATTACTTTTGCAAATCATGCATCACTCTCAGATCACATATAATGGCTACGAAGATATCTTTCTTTGGTAATTATCCCTTTACTCCAAACTTTATTTACAAGTATATGTACAGCAATGTTTGTAACTTTTTCTTGCAGACTTTCTTTTATATTTCCGCCTAACACAGCTCTATGCAGAACCATCATTAATTAATAACTTCCGAAGGTACGAAAAGACTGCGCAGCTAAGAGATATGAGAATATTTTTGATCTTCTTCGCTTTTCAACAACCTAATTGATGCACAGCGCAAGCGGGTATGTAACTTGGTTTCTACACATGTGCATGTGTATGTTTATAAATATTTTGCGTAATGCTGTTGATGTTATTTGCATTGTTTATACAGCTATCTCATACATACCTAATACATACATATTTATATATGTCCATACTTGTTTCAAAAGTAACGACTGTAAGGAAAAGGCGTGAAGGCGGAACGACTTGCACTCCAATACGTACGAAGGCGTGTTGTGTGTATGGAAAAAACATGAGCGAAAGAAATAAGAAAGTTCAGAAGACAGCTCCTTACTTGTCATATACACAAAGAAGCACTCGAAGCACAGGCCAAGCAACGAAACGCAACACTTCAGTGCTGTATTCCTTCATAAAGAAGAAGCTGGCGTAGCGCTTCTCATCATCCCACAGAGCTTCAGTCATGAACTTTACGTACGTAAGTGAAGTCAAAGTGCGCACGCACATACAAACACACAGGCACACAAATATTAAGAATATGTTAGTGTATGCATGCCTTACTGCTGCTGAGTCTGTTTTTCATTAACTTAAAGCAGTAAAATATTTTTAATTTATTAAAATTAAGTATACGCCATGTCGTAGCCAACGAGCGAACAGGCGTTGTCTCATTTGAATATGTTTGCGTATGTGTATGTGAGTGTGTGCGCGTGTAGGCAAAACTAAGTGTTTACACGCACTGATATGTAAACATATACGGCTATAAACACCCATACATACAAATGCCAAGTGTGGCGCCCATTTCTTGTTGTCGGTAATTGTGTATGTGTGCGCAGCTGCTGAGCTTTAATGACGTTTTTTGCATATGTCAGCGCGTTTAAAACGTCGGAGATTTCCAGAGATTCTTAAGCGTAGCAACATAAACAAAACAACACAGCGACAGGGCATTAACTGCTGCAAGGAAATTTTATACGAGACGATGCGGGTAAGTGAACGCGTGTTAGCGTGTTGTATTAATTTTGTTCATACAGCCTTTTGAGCGCTGTTTTGTGCTTATTGAAGTTTAGTGCTGAAGAAAGCATAAGATTTGGAAATTTTTTGGAAAACTCTACAAATAGAACAGGCTACATAATTTTTTTAAAGCAAAAACAATAATATTAGAATGAAACCCATTGGAGAAGAAAAGCAAAATAACAAATATGAAAGGAAAAATGATTTACGGGCGAATTATGTTAAGGAAGAGAAAGAGGTGGATATCACACTTGGAACTATTATACGCAGTCCTTTGTGAAGTCATACAAAATAGAACTCCTGTGTTCGACCTTATAAGACAGCAATGCGCTTAGTGGCCAATACAAACTTGTATAGGCGTTTAATTTTTGAGCACATGGGTACCTTTTCTTGTCAGCTCATTATCCTCGAAGACATTGATATCGAGGTTATGCATTCCTTAGTCAGCTCTGACAGCACGATTAGTTAGCTCAAAGCTTAAGTCAGGACGTCTGAAATTGAAGTTGATAGAGAGTTCCTGACAATGTACCCCTCAACCAACCTTTCCCCCAAGTTTTGGCCCACACGTAAAGAAGTTCACTGCCCCTTTCCTCCAACGGCTACCACTTACCCAGAATTCCCTCGCAGAGATAAGAGCAAAGAAAAAACTCCCAGAGTTTGGTAAAAAGAATTCTGCATGTTCAGGCATATGTTCATTTAGAAACAAAAATTTTTGATAACAACTTTCGGCGATATACATGAACACTAGACAAAGACTCTATAGAATATACTGGGATTGATAATAGGGTAGGAGAGCTAGAAAGCTTGCTTTGCTGTCTGCTCGATATTAGTCTTTCATGAAACACACCATTTCTTGCTAAAACAACATCTGGGTAAACCTGCTTGATCTGGCTGCTGAAAATACTTATTTCTCTTGACCATCTCAGTATAGGTACAGAGTGAAAACTTATGAAATCAGATAAATGATCAGATAAAAGTCCATTCCCTATATCAGTATTTCCCAAAGTGGGCGATAACGCCCCTTTGTGGGCACTGCAGGTGTCAAGGGGGACGGTCAGAGACCCAGAAAGAAAATGGGGGCGTTGTGTAGAGGCCTGGGGGGTGATTTATAATTGTATTTAGCTAGGAGGCCTCTTAGACGACGACTGCTTGAGCTCTCGACTCTCAACAACAACTTGGGAACATCAACTAATTTGAATTAAAAGATTGCTCAAACTCGGTTCTATATTTCTCTCCGCGTAGTTCATATATCTGTCCCATTTTATTGAACTAAATCATGTCAATCGGTCGCTCCGTTTTATAATGAAAGTAGACGCAATACTGTGCGGAATATATTAAATTCGGGTTCATGACCGATGCTACGGGCACTACTATGCTGGTCTCTTTCGACCAATTCAGCGATTTTATCGCAATTTTCGACGGCAGGCCTTCCGGAGCGTGGCGCATCTTCGACCACCTCTACACCAGAACGAAAATGTTGAAACCATCGTTGTGCGGTGGAAATGGAAACTGTATCGGGTCCATAAACCGCACAAATTTTATTGGCGGTACTGTAAAATATGCCGTATTTTCTCTTTATTTTGCTCCATGTTTGCGACGCTATAACTCACGAACGACTTAAAAGAAACGACAATGAATCAAATACGTGTTAGCGCGTGAAATGAGCTTTCCAAGAAGGTATAAGACGACCCGATGCGACGAATAAAACTAGAACTACGCGCTTTCAGCCCCAACTAGCGAAAATACCGCAAGACTTTTTTGACAGCCTATTATAAAAATTTATAAGCTGTAAGCTTCCACTATTCTTTAAAATAAACTCAATCGATTAGCAAAAAACTCCGAGATTTCCTGACACGTAACGCCTATTGAAGTAGGAACAGATTTCTCCACACCACACTGAGAAAATTGAACTGAATCGCCATGAAGACAAACAATACTTGCACCTAGATGCCGGAATAGGGTACATCGTCGCTCTACCAAAACGGCTGAGATGTTTCATATGACACCATTTTCAGACCGCTAACGGTCGCAGTGCAGAAAGTATCAGCCAATTGAGGATTTCCGTAATAGATATCTGTACACCAAGAGACCATCGCCACACTCTACAACAGCCAGCTGCGTGGTGCTCATCAATATTTATATTTGCATACATTTATTCAAAAATTAGTTTATGAAATTATCTAATGAAATAAATGAAATGAACAACACCTATTAATCCCAAATTGCTAAAAGTTAGGTGAATTTATGAACGCAGTATATACTTTAATTTGAAAAGCTCATAAAAAAGTGAATATTCTAAAAATGTTAAGTCAAATAACAACTGATACGAGCATTACAGCTAAGGAAGTGTATTCGTCGCACAGGAAAGCCGTGCAATCAACATGCCGAAGAGGTAAAGCGAAGGAGCTCCTAACGCTAATTTGCCCGGAGAGAGTAACGCTGACACAACCGCATGTTTATGCATAGCGGCTCCATTTTATATTTCATGTTTCGTACAACGTTGTTATTCTTATTGTTGTTACTTATATATGTATAGTACAGCAGCAGCTTTGGCAAAGGCAACAGCAACGGCTGACAGCATTCCAATCACTGCTAACACCGGAGCTGGCAGCCGGAGATGCCTCGAGCGCCGCTTAGTTTGCCATCAAAAGCGCATACCAAAGAAAGCTGAGAGCGCGCAGACGATCCAGTGTATCGAGCAGGTAGAAAGAAATTTATGCACAAAACGTGTGGCGCGTCATTAAGCATTGAAAGGAGCCCAGAGGAATATGCACGCTACTAACTCATCTAGTTGGAGCTGACTACATTGGGCGCTAATGGACGGCGAGGAAAGACGTCGTACGGGGCTCAGCATGCTGACAGCGATCGAGAAACGTTGAAGAGGCGCAGCATGGCAAACACGTTGCATGTTGTATGTATATCTACGTATGCGCGATATACAAATATGTATATATTGTATGTATATAATTATGTATAGAACTATATATACATATGTATATACTATATATATATTTTTTTTTTGATGCAACCAATGTATTCTACTTTAGTCACAAGTAACATCATTTGTTAAGTTCTTTGCGGAAGTGTATAATGTAAACAAATATGATTACTCGCCGTGTTGTTGCCCACTTCCTTGCCGTCAACTGCCACAACAGCGCCTGTGTGTATGCTTTGTATGTTGGCAGTTATATAAGCCTTCTGGATCAGCTGCCAACTTGGCAAGTTGACGTTTAGAAATTTGCAACGGCAAAAAAGCAGCGAGCGCAAGAAGGCACCAGAAAAAGAAGTTTTACAATTAATCAAAGGATATGCCTCAGCAGCCGCGCTTACATTTAATGCTGCCGCTGTCAGTTGCCGGCGCAAACGATGCGCCAGCTAGTTTAGTAAAGAGCTACTGAACACATTATATAGAATATATATATATACATATGTAAGAATATGTTATATATCTAGCTATACGTACGTGTGTGTATGCGCTGCTAACTTATAACTGTATAAATAATAAATACGGACAAGCGCATCGCTCACTTTACTCGTGATTTTCTTCGCCTTGTCTCAACTGTTTCATTCGGATGCTGCATCTTAAAATAATCGTAAATTTAATACAATACTACATACCATATACACATAATTATATACATACATATATATGAAGAAATGAAGTAATGTCAAACCGCGCAAACACATCACATTTGTTGGAAGAGAAATGATGCAATTTCTTTGCAACTGCCACCGCGTACTTGCAACGTATCCAGATAAATGCAGTCGCATGCTTTAAAGTAAAGATATATCATGGCACGTTATCCAAGTGCGAGGCAATAGAACGCAGATTTGGTGTTTTTTTACAACCGAGCTCAACAAATTGAATAGGATTTGCGAATTTGGTTCACCGAAAGATTATGTGGAGCATTTTAAAAGGTTGGAATAAGACATGGATCGATGTATGCATATATCTAAATAACCAGAAATACATATAACAGATGATTATTTTAAAATATGCGAGTATTTCTGCTTACAAACGCAAGAAAAATCATTAGATTCGGTTACACAAAATGGTTTTCTTTATTTTGATCGGTCTGTTTGTAAGAAGCCATATGCTATGGTGATCTGATGTGATTCATTTTTTCGGCCATTGCAGCGATGCTATGGATAATAATCTGTGCCAAATTATATTTATGTCGATATCTTGTCAAATAAAAAAGTTTTTCATACAAAGATTTGAGTTTGATCAGCAAGTTTATATGGCAGCTCCATACTATAGTGGTCATAAGTCGGCCGTTCAGACTGAGAGACTTCTTCTTCTTCTTAATTGGCGTAGACACCGCTTACGCGATTATAGCCGAGTTAACAACAGCGCGCCAGTCGTTTCTTTTTTTCGCTACGTGGCGCCAATTGGATATTCCAAGCGAAGCCAGGTCCGTCTCCACTTGGTCCTTCCAACGGAGTGGAGGTCTTCCTCTTCCTCTGCTTCCCCCGGCGGGTACTGTGTCGAATACTTTCAGAGCTGGAGTGTTTTCGTCCATCCGGACAACATGACCTAGCCAGCGTAGCCGCTGTCTTTTAATTCGCTGAACTATGTCAATGTCGTCGTATATCTCGTACAGCTCATCGTTCCAGCGAATGCGATATTCGCCGTGGCCAATGCGCAAAGGACCATAAATCTTTCGCAGAACTTTTCTCTCGAAAACTCGTAACGTCGACTCATTGGTTACTGTCATTGTCCAAGCCTCTGCACCATATAGCAGGACGGGAATTATGAGCGACTTATAGAGTTTGGCTCTTGTTCAATTGCCTACTCAGTCCGAAGTAGCACCTGTTGGCAAGAGCAATCCTGCGTTGGATTTCCAGGCTGATATTGTTGGCGGTGTTACACACCCTACATAGGGTTGTGCGCTGGGTTTGGGACCCGCCACGTAAAAAGCCCCCCCAATGAAAGATTACCAACTGCCTCGGATGAGACTGAGAGACTAGCTAGCATATATTCAAGTAAGCGGACGGTTGTACTTGGCTAAGTCAACTCAGCTCGTCACTATGATCATTTATTTCTATATTTAACGAAAGATTTCTTATGTAGACCAGCTGCCAATATAACTTATCTGAATCACATTAGCTATTAATAAATAAGAAATTATTATGAGGATTTTCATAGCGTTTTTTTTTTTATTTCGAAGAGGGAATCTTTCCCGCAAGGATTATAATATGGATCTTATGGGACCGCCGTAAAGCATATCTTCGTAGGGCCTCAGCATAGGTTGCCTCTAAATAGGCACCTTTCTCTTATTTAATTCTTCTGTTTTTTGTACTTCTTTGTTTTTATTTTCTTCTTAGTTCCTGGAGAGCAATAACGGACCAATCCTTCACTTTATTTCATACTAGTTTTCATTTTATCATGTGGCGCACAATATTTTCTGGAGTCACACGTTCATAGGTAATAGTCTCTGTTTAAATGAGTTAAGCCGCCTCCCACTCTAGCCGGAAAAAACTGGCGCACCCTAACATTTTACTGCGCAATACACCACACTTGTACACAACGCAATTCACCATTCCTGTAGACCAACTCACCCAACACTAAGGAAGAGGACAACAAGATCGCGGACACTTTGGCTTTTATACAATTCGCGTATTCAACTCACGTTACTCCACCGCGATTATACAATTCGAGCATAAGTCGCTTCTCTCGGGTAGTAAAATAAAATATGTTGTGTGTTTTAGCTGTCGCAAGCGCAGAATGAACATTCTGTTCCATTATCGTTACCGTATTTATAGAGTTATTGTCGAAAGCATCCGTGTCCGGTCAGGAATTGCATGCAACCATGCTTGCACTTTTCCGATTAGTTTGTACATCCACCTTCCTCTTTCTGCCAAGTCCCAGTACCTCTGCCACTCAGATATACTCTTCAGCCTTTCTTCGTTTCGCTCTACAGTTGTAAAACTCTTTTAAGTTCATTAGGTCGGGCGGGATTTTACCTACTTTGACCCCAGATGCCTCGTGCGACACTGTGCAGAGTCCACTAATAACCCTTATTATATTAAACCTCGACAAAGATCTTGCTTTCTGGACATATGCTTTATTCTGCATTCTCCGCGTCCTTAGTTCTTCTATCTTCAGACTGGATAGGGAAGTGAAACAAAAGGGTATAGTGAACAAGGGAAACGAAATATCTTCTGTCATCAAACAAACAGTCGTCGCACTCGCGACTTGGCACTCACGTCACTGTTGACAGTCATAACTTTGAAGTTGTAGATAGTTTCGTATATTTTGGAAACACCACCAACAATGTCAGCCTGGAAATCCAACGCAGGATTGCTCTTGCCAACAGGTGCTACTTCGGACTGAGTAGGCAATTGAGAAGCAAAGCCTCTCTCGACGAGCAAAAATCAAACTCTATAAGTCACTCATTTTTCCCGTCCTGCTATATGCTACAGCATCTGATGAGTCGACATTACGAGTTTTCTGGAGAAAGGTTAAGCGGAACATTTAAAGTCCGTACCGCATTGGCAACGGCAAATATCGCATTCGAAGAAATTATTAGCTCTACAAATTATACGATGACATTGACATATTTGTAGTTCAGCGAAATAAACGATAGCGACTACACTGGCTAGGTCATGTCGACCGTGTGAATGAAAGCATTCAAGCTCTGAAAGTATTTTACGCAGTACCCGCAGGGGAAAGCAGAGGAAGATCTTCACTCCGTTGCAGAGATCGGGTGGAGAAGAACCTGCCTGCACTTGGTATCTCGAATTGTTGTTAACTCAGAAATAACCTCGTAAGCGGTATCACCAGGTTCAGGTGCCAGGTCGTTCTCCAACTGGTCTTTCCAATGGAGTGGAGGTCTTCCTCTTCTCCTGCTTCCCTTGGCTGGCTCTTCCGAGGTTGTTAATTGTTTTTTACGGGAGCGTTTTTTACTTGGGATGCGAGAGATGGTTCGCCTTCTCACTTTAGCTCTCCTTCAAAAGGATATTTTTAGACTACCCAGAGGATACTTGGTCAAAGACCGGAAGTTGTGAGCTGCTTAAGCCATTTGTAAAATAATCGTTTCTGACCACCCCCAAGTGAATGACAATCAGAGAGCTTTCCTCAATTGCGTGAACTTCTAAAAATGACTCCATCCTCTCAATCACTGACTTCATAATGTTTTAAAGAAAGTTTGAAAAATCTGTTTATTTTTTAGTTGAAGACTTTCAGCTGTTTTGAATTATTAGCATCTGTATGAGGTTTACTTGAAATTAATGAAGCGCTCCAATTTGGCAATTGCTAAAACAATTAATCAACTAAAGGCAGCGTAAAAGTATTCACTTAAATATTTCAGCTTAAATCGCTGTTTTATTTATTTCTTCCTAATGACCAGTTGTTGCCTTTATAATTTTTTTATGGGATTCCCAAACAAAGCATTAGTTGTCGTAGTTTTAAAATACGGCACATTTTAAGTCTGTCAACAAAATATCAAATTTCCTGTAATTTTCTTCACTCAAACTGATACGAACTCCTTGCTCGCCGCGCACTTCATTTGTTGGTCATATTGTTAAGCAATTAAAAAGTTCAATTTCCCATTAAAACATTACTAGTTGTGACATATCTGTCAACAAAATCGAAAGCGGTTGTGCCTGCAAAGAAGAAACAACAACAATTAACATGCATATAACAGAGAAAGGTATATCCAAAGTAGAAAAACAAAAATCCGTCAATAAATACTTTATTGTGTGTTGATAAAAAAACACTTGACAGGCATTTAAATAATCTTTTTAGAATGGCCCCAAAGGCAATTAGGGAAAGGAAAAAATATGTCAATAAATACGAAGCAGTGAAGTAGGCTTTTGCTGCTGTGAAGAGAAGGAGACGTGGCGTGTTTTACCGATATATATATTAATGGAAGAGGCAAAATAACAATGGCATTAGTGGTTTCTTTTCAAAATTTGCCTACACATTGTTAATAGGTATTTTGTATTTATTATTTTCATTGTCAACAGTAAAAGTCGAATGTGGAGAAATGGAAGAAATAACAAGCAGTCAGCAAAATCAACGGTACTATACACCAGACAAATATATTAACAAATGACGACAATGAAATAACAAATTTCGATTTTATGTTCCTTACTACCATGCAAATAAAACAATTTAAAATTATCTTTAGGTATATACATTCATTACGTACATAAGTACATATACATTAGGGTGTCTGTAATTGCGCAACTGGACTTTTGCAGAAGTTTCAGTTTTAGTACTTAATAAATCAGTTTTCTTTCCCCACATAACTCTAATATAAAAAATGCGATTTGTTGATCTTTTGCAATAAAATTTTTACCTTTAATGCAAATAAACCTAGAACTTTGAGAACACAACATTCTAATACTTTAGAAAGTTAGATAAGTTTATATTAGAAATATTAATTTTTCTTTCTATGTAATTTCCTATTGGGTTCCTAATTAATGTTTCAGGTTTATTATAACTGTTTGTTGTTATCATACCTACATTGGGGTTCCTATTAAAAATAATTAATTGTGTGGTCGCTGATCAAGGAAATGTTGGGAACTCCTGCCTTAAAAGTTATACGCAGTTAATGTTAAATGTTAATGTTATTAAATGTCCTAAGCATTCAAACAAGCGAATTATAGATAGAAGCAAATTCTGTGTTGTTCATACGACATGGTGTACCTTGTATGAATACAGTACATTCGATGCATAATTTAAACTGCGAATAACTTTTGAAGCAGTATTCCCAAGGTGAAAATCTTTTATACCTGTTCACTTTATCAAAGCTGTAAATAGAATAAAATATCAGAAAATAACACGTTAAATACAAGGTAAATTTAAGATGATTTAGAAAAAGTTTAAAAAAGATAAACAACTTTTAAAGTTGTATTAATTGTTGTAGGGAAAAAACTAAAATTTCAGTGGGAAACTGCAGAAAAGACAATTTGGGAGATAACGGACACCCTAATACGTACATATGTATATAGTCTGCTTAAAATTAATAAGCTTTGAAAAGCACATTTTATGCAATTTCAATTTCATTTAAGTTCAATGTATTAAGGTAATATTATTACTAACGCTACCGATGAGCTATGGCTGCTTTAAGCGGGCTGCCTTTTCTTTAATTCATATTTTTAATATTCATATAAACTGTGCAGAAGACGTTGGCTTGCCTTCGCTCTCTGTATCTACTAGAATGCTCTTTTTGATTCATATGATGTTAACTGAGCGACGAAGAGATTCAAAAGTTATATGTCCTTTCTACATGGAGAATGTCGAAAAATTGTATAACATATTCTTAATTATTTTTTATTAAAAAAAAAATATTGAATATTGAAATTTATTCGTACCTTAAAAACACATGTGGATAGTATGAAGTTGAATGATCCTATTTAATAGTTTTTCAATAACTCCAAGAGGGAGAATAATATATATTTAGAATATGAAGCCGCCTACTGACAAGTTTCTTTATGGCCTCGCAACGAACGACTTACCAGAGTTCTGAGTTTGTCTTTTAATTGAAAACGATTTTTTTTCAAAGCAACCATGATGTGTACTACATAAACTTTAAAATCGTTTTTTAAGTACAATCAACCATTTATTATATTGGGTAGTCGAAAAAATCTTTTCATATTATATATTTATAATGAACTTTAATGAACCAACCATTTTTCTGCTGGAGACATTACTCCATCAGTGTAAAACTTTTCTGGTTTTTCGGCGAAAAACTGCGAAAAGTAATTTTCTCTTGAAGCCAACTTTATTCCATTAACGGAGTTCTGCATTGACCGAAACCAATGGTAGTCCGATGGTGCAAGGTCAGAGTTATATGGCGGATGCATCAAAACTTCCCGGCCAAGCTCTCCTAGTTTTCGACGAGTCATCAAAGATGTGTGTGGTCTAGCGCTGTCCTGATTGAAAATAAATACCTTTCTGTTGATCAGTTCTGGCCGTTTTTTTCGATTGCTTGCTTTAATATCATTAGTTGTTGACAGTAAAATATAGAATCAATCGTTCAACCACGCTGGAGCAACCATTCCAATCCTACCAACCACTCAGCATAACCTTTGGAGGCGACAATCCTGGCTTTGCGACCATTTATTGAGCTTCACCACGTTTGGACAATGATATTTTTCGCATTATTAGCATCCGCTTCAGAAATGGTTCAATTTCGTTTTATTTCAACATATTATAGAATTGCAAATGTTAATTAGATCCATTAAATTTTTCACAGACAATTCATGTGGTACACAAACATCGAGCTGTTTTCTTGTAGCCAGCCTTTTTTAAATGGTTCAAAACAGTTCGATGATAAATGTTAAATTCCTTGGTGATGTTTCGACTGCTTATGTGACGGTCCTGGTAAAAGTTTTCCAAAATTTCATTGTCTATTTCAACGATAGGTCGACTAGAGCGAGGTGCATCTTTCACATCGAAAATTCCAGAACGGAAGCCAACGGTTCCATTGTTGTGCTGCACGAACTGATCCAACATCGTCTTCGTAAACTTAATAAAATTTAAGCGTGGCATTCTTCACTTGTTTATACAAAAATTTCAAAATCTAGCGAATTTCTTCATTATTTTTACTAATTTTTCGACTTCCCCGATTTTTTTTTTTTGGTTAAATGAAGCTTAAAATCTCACCTTCATTCAGTCAACACTATATGGTACGGCATGAGATATACGACTGCAACAAAACAAACAAACAACTACTATTGACAACAGACTTTCTCGACTAACCAATATATATTTTTTCTCAACGTTAAAGTTTTCGCGTTTACCTCCACACCTCGCCATCTTTACCAAGACTTACCTTTAATCAACTCCTCCGAGGAGAAACCAAATGTACAGAAGTGTTCTTGTAAATTACTACCACCTCATTAGTCTACCAATCGTTACTTTGTGTATCACTTAATGAGGTAAATATAATAATTCGATAATCAGTCCGAAAAATCTATTTTCTGAGTGTTTGAATAAATATTATGAGGGGCTAAATATCATAGAATATTAATGTATTTCATGTTAACACAACAACATTACAGAAATAATACAAAAGATGAGTTACTGTTGCAGACCACAAAATCATCCGAATGTTGTAAGTTGCGTGAGATTTTTCTTAGTCTCCTAGAACATTAAGTTGTTTGAACAGTTTAGAGAAATACCCTTGACAGTTTTTTCTGCAGTAAGGAAAAACATTTTGGTTTTGTCTTTCAGTCGCATACTGATATTTTGATACCAAATGGTGGCTATCTGGTTTCGCCTCTTTCAAGAGAGCCACGACAGGCAACGGATATACTATGATCTCATGCTGTCAGAAATGAAATGAAATCCGGAATTTAAATTTACATAAGGCTTGAATAACAAAGGAAATACATATGTATGTTTTAAAAATTTCGCAAATCGGTAAACTTGTGCTAAAATTTAATTTTTGTTTCACCAAGTAAATTGTTAATAAGACAAAAAATTATAGTAATAGCCAGAAAATGTACGTGGTTTACTAAAAAAATATTACTGCGACGCTACAGTTAAAATTTCATGTGAACACTCCTAGTGGTACAAAATATCGTTCGTAAAATGCGGTTCCGAGAAATACGAGTTTTAAGTTTTAAGTGCTAAAGTTGGCTTCAAATGTTTCGCCACTATTGCGGATTGGGCAAGGAACAAATGTCCTTTTTCAGAACCACAAAGGTGCTTAAACCGATGGCAGAATTTTGAAAGCATACAGCGCCTTCTGCTGATAGACTGCCAGTTGAAAAAGTGCGAGAGCCGAAGCTATAGGATTCGCAAAAGAAAACTTGGGACTTATCCTGCATGGAATGTTGCGCATCCGAACAAAAAGGTAATGGTGTTGTGAACTTACGATCAATCCGTAGGGGTTTCTGCAACTGCGCATTTCATCCGAAAAATTTATTCCAAAGAGGGTGAAGACTGTCTGAGCGACCGGAAAGGTGATGTCTGAAGTTTTTTGGAACGTAGAAGATGTAGATAAACTAGACTATAAAAATCGTGCTTGGGTGGGCTAAGAAGGTATCTTTGGCACTACGGTCGGTAAATTCAGGCTCCACGATGGAACATCCCCAAATGGGTTGAGGCTGATCGACTTCGCAGGGCCCGAAATCTGGTTATCTGTAGTATTGATTCCAGCATAAGAAAATTCATCAAGCCACCTGGCTGACTCCGGATCGAAAAACCACCAACCAGATCGATCATGTTGTGATAGACGAAAGACACGAGGTCCAAACAAGGCGACTCCCTATCGTGCGACTTCTTCCATCTGCTGCTGGAGAAAATAATTCGAGCTACAGGACTTAATTGAGCAGGTACAATCTTTTATAAGAGTATCCAGCTGCTGACGTATGCCGATGATATTGGTATCTTCAGACTCAACACCCGCGCCCTTAGTTCTGCTTTCTCCAGACTGGAGAAGGAAGCAAAGCAAATGGGTTTAGCAGTCAACGAGGGCAAGACGAAATATCTCCTGTCATCACACAAACATTCCTCGCACTCGCGACTTTGCACCCACGTCACTGTTGACAGTTATAACATTGAAGTCGTAGATATCGCATTCGATGAAACGATGAGCTGTATGAGATATATGAAGACGTTGAAATGACGTCTGGGAATTAAAATACATAGGTCATGTTGTCCAGCTATGAAAGTATTCGACGCAGTACCCGCCCGGGGAAACAGAAGAAGATGAAGATCTCCACTCCGTTGGAAGGACCAGGTGGAGGAGGCCCTGGCTTCTCTTGGAATATCCAATTGGCGCCACGTAACGAAAAGAAGAAACGACTGGCGCGCTGTTGTTAACTCGGCTATAATCGCGTCAGCGGTGTCAACGCCATTAAAGAAGAAGAAGAGCTAAACTTGACGAGAAGGAGAAAACGGTCACCAAATGCTACTATACCGAATTATTGCTCCGTTTCGACGCCAAGTTCGGGAAAAAAGGCAACATTTGTTAAGTCCACTTTAGCACTGATATCTCCGCCGTCGCAAACTGTAAATTTTTTTAAATTAGTCGTTTGACGCCGGAATGACTTTGTCATTAGAATAACAGGCAGTCATGCTGCACTAATATTTCGTGTAGTAAACACAAATTTGTAACACCTATTCATAACTTGTATGATGAAGTTGAAATGCTCAAAGAGAAGCAAAACAATTGAAGGTATGTATGCAACATCTTTGCGTATATTAATAACGAAGCTGTATACTTACAATTTGATTATCACAGAAGAGTGTCGTGTACTACAGCAGCTGACTGCAACCAAGCTGCTGAAAGTACATAAAACTATTTGAAATGAAACGCATTTCGTGTCCACTACCTGAAGTTGGGCTAATAAGTACACTGCCACTGCTCCGGTGGGCGCTGAAATGCAGCCAAGCGGCAGACGAAGAACGCATGCGGTGCAAGGGAGTGGTGTGTAGAGAATTACGATGCAACAACGGTGACATGCAACAGCCGTAAAATGCATGGCAAAAATTACAAGACTGTTGGCGATATTTTTCCAGATAATGCAACAACAGCATGTAATAACTGCCGATTGCAACTTTTGCTGTCGCCAGCAGCTGCCAGTAAGTGGGAGTTGTTACAAAACACAACCGTATTACAACAGCAGTACGGGAGTCGTAACGGGTACAATTTGTTGTCAATCGACTACCGGCGTTGTATGGCAATCAGAAAAGTGATGGCGTAGCGCAGTGACGGGTGGCAACAGTTGCTTTTACTGCTGCCAATACGGCTGTTTACATACTCGCACATTGTATTTGATTTCTGTAAATGCGATTTTTCCTGTTTCAGCGCAATTTTCGTTGACGCAGCAATATCGGCAATGAGGCAACCAGCCGCTTGCCGCATCCTTTTTACCTTATCTCTCGACAGTGTCTCTCTGCCCACTGTTCATTCTTCATTTATGCTTGTCCAACCTCTGTTGCTTTTGCTATGCCACATGCATGTGTGTGTGTATGTTGGTTGTTGCAACTGTGTCGCCTGTGTGTGGCAGGTGCGGCGCACGTGTGGCAACCTTTATGTTTCCATACAATATGAGAGAATAAGTAAAGCTTGCCAATTCTGCATTCGCTTCATGTGTTTCGCTTGTCTTCTCGCACAGGCTTACCATTTTAATGTATGCACTCTTCGAGTGTCCGCTCACAGCGCTACAAACGAGTGCTCGCATGAATATGTGATATACTATGTAAATATGTATATGTTTTATGTATTCTGTATATGCGTTGCTATTTTTCATTTATTGCAACGTGTCTCGGTGGAAGACAAAAGGAAGTTTTACACGTTTTCCTTTAATAAATTCCTGCATGTGTGTGATAAATGTTGGTGTATTTCCGCATACCTTTTGTCAGTTTCCGCAAGTATTTTGCATTCAGAATTGATATTTTAAGAAATTGAAATACTTCCTTCTCTTTTGAGTAGCAGGAAAGAGAAATTAAAATAAAATAAAATGGAGGTAAATAACAATAATTATTGATAAGTACTGCGATGCTCAAGTAATTCTTGCAATATCGAAAGATAACGGTTATTTTCAAGCCGCAGAGTTACGAAAACCACTTGTGTGTTATAGGAAATACTGCAAAAAAATAAATTTAAGAAAGACGAGACAAATACATTTGAAAATAACCGTGTATACAAATCATGTACATATATGAGCAAAAATAAAGTTACCGAAAGAAGGTTGGTTTAAAATTTTTCCTGTTAGCGGGTTGGTAATATAGATGGTCGAAATTTCACTCTGTCGAAATTTACAGCTGTTTAGTTATTCGACAAATCATCATTTCTAAAGTTGGCAACACCAATAAAACTTCGACTGAAAATCGTTGCAGTACTTAATTCAAGTGATTGGATTTGGAAACCGAAAAAAGCTTTGGAATATGAATGATTATTTTTAATAAAATTACCTTACTAATTTTCGAAAGTTATAAATTTTGTTGTTAAGGCAAAACTGGCCTAGAATACGCGCCGAATTGAGCATTAAATTGTCTCAAGCCGGCCCTCATTCGAATCATAATAAATATTTTTAGCCCCACGAAACGGAACATTTACTAAATTTTTACTTACAATTTTGTGAAATATTGCGGGGTTTTCAATAACCACTCTACAAAAGTAGACCAATAGGAACAGCAAACCACTCCTATATTTTTTCCCGCTCTTTCGTCATTTCTCTTCAGTAAGATTTGCCATTTCATCATGGAAAAATATACGATCCAACAACGAGTCGAAATTTTTAAAATTTACTATCGAAATTCGGAAATTCCTGTGAAAGTGCATTCGTACATACTCCATGAGTTATGACGGCATCCCGAAAAAATTACGCTTTGGTGCGGTTTATGGGCCGGCGGCGTCATTGGGCCCTACTTCTTTCGTGATGATGAATACCGGCATTTTACTGTGAATGTGAATCTTTACCGCTCAAGGATAATCGAATATTTTTGGCCTGAATTGTATGATATGGACTTGGACGATATGTGTTTCAAGCCATAAGTAACACAGCAAATGTCACAATCGAGTTATTAATAACCATGTATGGTGTCGTGGGTTTTGACGCCGTTAGACTAGTACTTCCTGTGCGGCTACGTCAAGTCTATAGTCTATGCTAACAAGCCAGCAACGATTAACGAACTTCATAAGAATATCGAAAGTGAAATTGCAGCAATATCGGCCGATTTGTGCTTGAAAACCGTCGAAAACTGGGAAAACAATCGAGTTTCATACATAATGGTATCCAATGTACTTTCACACGAATAAAGAATTTCATTCCAAACCGTTTTTGTTTTATTTAAAAATACTTTTGTAGTTCTCTTATTGGAAAACCCGTTATTAATGAAATTTTAGACTTCTCTATTTGTTTAGAAACACTTTATTTTTAAGGTGCTTCTAATTAGCGGGTTTTCTTTCAATAACCACGCTACAAAAGTCGCCCCACGAGAGCGGAACATTTACTAAATTTTTACCCCGACAATTTTGTGGCGAAATATGGCGGGGTTTTCAATAACCACGGAAAACTATATAACATTACTAGCGAATATATGGGTAAAGTCTTGACCATAGGTTAGCATTGAGAATTATTTAAAATATTTGATACACAAGGAGGAAATAGAGCCCTACCCTACGACTAAACTATTAACGTCTCACAGTTAGCGAGCTATTCAAAGAAAACGGGTGTTCACAATACTTTTGTACTGAGTTCCGAAAACCAAATACGGGATTAATTGTTTTATAATGCCGACTAATGGCACATAATGAAAGTGCGGACCTCCGTTAGTCCGATTCTGGTCAGAATAAATATCTTCGATTCTTGTAATAATAAATACGTTATATTAAAAATTATTTAATTCGACTAGAATTCAAGTTCTACGTTACGTCACTACGTTGTTCGGTGACCATATTCAACAATATCTGAGGCAAAATATACAAAATTGCTATGATTTTTTCATTAAGACTTGGATATGTCATGTTGAAGCATTTAATACTATCAAACAGTACCAGCACCGATATAATCACAATAATCACTTGGAGAGAAACGAATCGAATAATATTTAAATAGAGATAAACAGGAGAATGATGGAGAAAGCAGAGAAGTACGAAAAGAAATACATCAACTAAATACTTACTATCCTACAGGAGTGTGTATACGTGTATCTGGATAGCTTATTTCGCTTTTCATTGATACTCAAAATTTAGTTTCATGCTTTACTACCGTTATATGCGCGATTGACACTCGAAATTGTACTAACTACAGTTAGAACTTTATTGCCAGCATTAAATGTTGCGTCCGAATGTGTTGCAATTCCGGAACTCCAACGCAGTCGGTTTTACCGAGCAGAAATAAACAGCTCTTACTAAAATTGGTTTGCACATGTGAATTTCATACGCTTAGACCATCGTTTTATTTATAGGGTTTCGTAAAACGATACATTTCGATTAGTAGCGAATCGGAATGTGCAGTAAATCGTAAGCAATATATTTCGCTTAACATTTGTAGGTAAGTATTGTGGACTCTGTAGAATATATGTAAATATTTGATATGAGGCTTTTAAAATTCGCTTTCGGTCCATTTGAATTAGCCTGGCTAATTCAAAGAGAAATTTTGGGCAAAATTACGCTTGCGTATGCATAACTATAGATATGTATTTAGCTGAATTTGCCAAGTCACATACACGTGTGTATTTATACTGGGCATTGTAGATGAGTGCACAACCTCAGTTTTAGTGTTGCTTCAATAATAAATTGAGCTTGGCATACTAAATCATAATATTATGGGCACGTCTGAGAAAATTTCGATTATGTATTTTCGTATAAGTTTGCAAGCCGAGTAAAGCTGAACTGCCAAGAATAACAATTTTGTGCAGAAAGACCATTCGAATGAGTCGAATATACGAGTTTTGGGCAGTAGGGGTGTATATTTTTTGAATAGGTGTCCACTTTCAAACTGTGCCAAGGAAGTTTTATGGGAATACGAGTATTATAAATTTGTTTGAAATCGGATAAATATTCCCCGAAAAATTCAAATTAAGCTCATAGTGGAAATTTTCACAACCGTGGAATTTAACTAAAATGTTTTGTACAACTATTAATATATAATACTAAACACAAGAGGAAGGTGTGGTCATGGCATAGAAGATGACCGGCTAAAATAGCTGTTGAAGCTTACAAGAACCATTGGGTTAGTAAGGTTATGTAGATAGGTATATTGGATGTCTAACCAAGCACCTAGGCGTTTAGGAGGCCCATTGTGAAAACACCGGTACTAAAGTCTTCTCTCTCTAATATGTTCTTTCTGCACCACCTAATATTGGCATATACAGTAGTCGTTGTAAGGTATTCCCAGTTTGTTGGCATGTCTGTGAATAAACTATGATATCGAAAGCATTTTTGTCGATTAATTATCTATAAGTAACCAGTGGCATATTTATTCAGCTTTTCTCGTAGTGTGATGCCTGCTCTGACTAGTTGATCTACTTCGCAGTAACCAGGAATGGCACCCATTGAACAACAAGGCTTTTTTTAATTGCTGTGATTTTTGCTTGGAAGACAGTTCAATGGTCTAGTTGCCGGAAGGTGATTTTGGTATCTAATTTTGCTGAAAAACACACCTCCCTCTTGTTTATCTATTTTGGATTCAGCTTTATAGACACTTATTGCTGTGTGCCTGTTCATTTTATCCCTATCCCACTCTTCTCTGGTACGTAAGGCAATATTGGGGATTAAATTTAAGATTGATTCTATTGAGTTTCGAAAATTCATGGTATTGGATAGAAGCAGGAACTTGCCAAGTATTTTAGAAAGTCCTTTATTATAAACGACTGATAGGAAGAATTCACTCAGTATAAGAGCTAACTTCGCTGAAAGTCTGTGAGCAGTAAAAGTAAAGAAGAAGTTTTTTTAATTTAATGCGTGGAAAATAAGTCATTGGGAGGTTTCTCCGTATTTCATTCACAATGTTTTAATTTTTCCACCTTTTCTAGGTGTCTCCTGACACACTGGTCAGACAAAGACACATTGAAAATAGTGATCATCTCCTATTGAATCTGTTCCAAAGAAGGCGAATGCTATCATATATTTGTCGTAAAAGTGATGGTCACCGGTTTCTGGGGTTCACAAGGTTAGAACTGAGCCTAACTCTCGACTACTTGAAGAAAGGTGAAACGGTTGAATGTTGTGATACAGAATTGTAGATCTTCCGCCATGACGTCGTTTCAACTCGCAACGTCTCTTTCTTCATCTGTATTCGCTTGATTCGGCTCCATGCGAGTCCTTCTCCGTTTCATAGTAGATAATGGCGAGTGGTCAGAGAGATATTTGAATCTAATGAGAAAGCCTACTTTGTAGAGAAAAAAACGCTACTTTTCCGAAATTTTCACTTTTCTGTTGTAGAATAAATTTGTATCAAACCGCCCTCGTGTTAAAATATAACTATGTATTCATACATGCTTGTACATTTAATTACCAATAAGGATTGCAGAGCGTGCCACCACATTGGTTTATAAATGCAAGTGCAGAACACATCTATCGCACTACGAGGATTCCTGCATTCACTTACGTGCATTTAGTATGCAACTAAATGCGATTGCAGGGTAACCTTTGTTGTTACTTAATGGACTGTTACTGCTGGAAGTGTTTTTGTGTGAATGAGTCGTCTGATTTTGCGCTTACAGAGCGTAATTTTCGCATGAATGCAGGTGCTGCTTGGTCTTGCTGCTCACTCGCTTGTTTCATGATGTGTTTGTTCCTTTTGAGGATACGAGTGTGACGCCACCTTAATGGTAAATGCATAATGTACAGTTGCCTTTAAATTCACACAAATTTTGTGCAATTTGCTTTCAGATTCGGTATTATTACAGTATGTAAAGCTTGAGAAACTTAACTCGCTTAGTTACATAATAAATATGTGTACTACGATGGCTTGTGCTTTTCCGTGATTGAAAGCATCGATGTGGTAATATTAAATTTGTTTAATTTTTTTAACTGACGCGCTCTCCTCATTGGGAGCCGTTAGTCTGCTCATAATGTGGGAGTTGAGGGCTTTTCCTATATAGAAAACTGTGTCGAAAGTCAGGAAAGAGTGAAACAGACTTTCATTAACATTTGTGGTAGGTAGTTCTTAATTTCATTCAAAAACTAACATTCGCTAATGCAGTCGTTAGGTCTTAAGCTGCGAACGTATTTATCAAGTTCGGGAATGCTCGGCACAATACATCAATAGACTCATTACTTTATCTGATACTGCAATACTGGCTCGCCGGCACTGTTCAGTACTTAAGGAGCTCTTAGCCGTATTATCAATTCTTCTTCTTTACTGTCGTAGACACCGCTTACGCAATTATAGCCGAGTTAATAACAGCGCGCCAGTTGTTTCTTCTTCCAAGCAAAGACAAGTCCTTCTTCACCTGGTCTTTCCAACGGAGAGGAGGTCTTCCTCCTCCTTTGCTTCCTCGGGTGGGTATTACGTCGAATACTTTCAGAGCTGGAGTGTTTTCGTCCATTCGGACGACATGACCTAGCCAGCGTAGCCGCTGTCATTTAATTCGCTGAACTATGTCAATGTCGTCGTATACATCATACCGTTCATCGTTCCATCGAATGCGATATTCGCCGTGGCCAACGCGCAAAGAGCCGTAAATCTTTCGCAAAGCTTTTTTCTCGAAAACTCGCAACGTCGACTCATCAGATGTTGTCATCGTCCATGCCGGTGTACACCCAACTCTTTTTTTACAGGGTAGATACGTTCCTCAGAAATCCGTGTAAAAAAAAAACCGTGTAAAAAAAGAGTTGGGTGTACTATATAGTAGGACGGGAATAATGAGCGACTTATAGAGTGTTGTTTTTGTTCGTCGAGAGAGTACTTCACTTCTCAATTGCCTACTCAGTCAGAAGTAGCACCTGTTGGCAAGAGTTATACTGCGTTGGTTTTCAAGGCTGAGATTGTTGTTGCTGGTAATGCTAGTTCAAAGATAGACGAAATTATCTGCAAATTCAAAGTTATGACTGTCAACATTGATGTGGGAGACTATCCGTGAGTGCGACTGTTTGCTTGTTGACTGGAGATATTTCGTCTTGCCCTCGTTCACTGCTAGACCTATTTGTTTTATTTCCTTGTTCAGTTTGGAGAAAGCAGAATTAACGGCGCGGTTGTTAAGACCAATGGTGTCAATATCATCAGCATACGCCAGCAGCTGTACACTCTTATAGAAGATTGTAGCTTCTCTGTATTTTTCTGAAGGATTAAGGTAAATCAAAATTGCTGGCTCAAATGTATCATGGAAAAATAGATTATATTTTTTAGAAAAAATCGTAACTTTTACAAAGTTTATATATTTCTTTTGTAGACTTAATATTAAATGTACCACAATGTTACTGTGATTGAAAGTTTTTTTTATAAAAACATTACTCTTCTCACCGCATCAAACAAATTCATCGTAAAATGAAGATAATGAGAGCATTCCACACGACTTTAAAAGGTTAGTTTATGTAATTTTTTGTTTTTGCAAAATTTCAAGGTAAAGCACTGTCACTAAACGCAATAGCGGGGCAACTAACTATTTGCCATGCTTCTTTTAATCCTGATGAAATATTCCAAACCATTTAACAAAGTTTTTAAGTGGCAAAGTAAGACTTAGGTACCCAACAGACCTACATACATATGTGAGCGTATAAATGCAGAGTTAAATATGACATTACTTAGCTTCGCATATGCATGCTTATATATTAAATACTTATATGATGTATAGACACGTTTGTATGTATGTGTGTGCACAAACCGTTTGTTTGCAAATAGTGCTCTAATAAATGAGTGTGCGCGCAATCTTAAATGTCTTATTTTATGGTCGCAACAAAGCCGCAGTAAAGTCCTTAATACGCACATATACAGTATTTACATGTGTTTGTAAATATGTAGAACATATACAAACAAACAATAAGTTATAAGAAAGTTAGTGCAGATGTGACACCTACATAAAAACCACGCATGTCACCCCCCACTCCGGCTTTCCGTGGAACCTTTTCACTTACGATACAACGGAGCTACACAAATAGCTGGCGCATAATCCAGGTGCATAATAAACTACAATAATAACAACAGCAATGTGCTTTCTGAAAAGAGCGAAGTCAGTGTCATTAATGCATTTAACTAATACACTGTTGGTATTTAAAAATACATTAACATTTTAAAGGTTGACGATGTACTTACGAGCACACATACATACATACACATAACCAGTAGGCACGTGTGAACACCACTATTTCACTCACATATACACACACTCGTGCAAAAAAGCAAGGAAACCACAGTGACACACCTGTAAATTTACATATGTACCTTTTTTCAAGCGCTAAGAAGTGGCTTAAGGGCTCCAACGTTCTTACACGCAAACTCAGACACACATACATGCCGCCAGCACTCGTTTAGTGCGGGTTCGGTCGCTGCTGTTGCCGCTGTTGCTGCTGTAGGATAGACCTAAAGTATGGAATTTAATTACGGCACCATTAAGTGCAAATTTACCGCAGGAAATTAAAAGATCCCTTTTCATTTTAACTACAAGCGTTGTGCATGTGTGTGTGTGTGTGTGTGTGTATGCGGGCGATGTTCTTTCTCACTGACTAAACGGGCCATCGGCGGTGCTGGTGTGTTTGTTTCAATCGCTGAAGTGCGGTAGTGGTGGCAATCTCACGCCTGAGTAAGCATGTTAGTGAGATGAAAGTAGGAGACCACGTTGCGGTTGCTACTGCGGTTAGTAAGTAACACCAAGCGTATATTATATAATTCCACAGCTTCTTCTTTTCCGTCGTGTTCAGTGTGAATGGCATTTATGGTTTTAATTCACTACTTCTTTGTGGTTAGTTTTTTCTTTTTGAGTATTGCTGATTTGGAAAAAAGCTTGATTCTAATCATATATATAAATATTTAGACAAACATTAGGGTTGTACAAAAATTAAACTTAGATTAGAAGACGACACAGATTGTCATGACAAAAGTTGAATGTTGTTTGAAAAATCAGTTCCTTGAAATGTCAAGAACTCCTCCGAAAGCATCAAAATAACTTCCTTCCAGTTCTTGGTCCTATCCTATGGAACATAAAGTACGACGGAGTTGTAAGGTTTGCGGTGCTGGACACGGTGAAAATATTAGGATATGCAGACGACACTGCGATCGTAGTTGTAGTGAAAACCCAAGACTATGCACAGAATAGTGGCCATATAGCCATAAGTCACATCAAAAGTTGGCACGAGACTTTTGCTGGTTTAGAACTAGCAACTCACAGTGGAAGTGGTGCTAATGAGAAGCCGAATAGAGTGACGAGCACACTATAAAATCGAGCCCTCCTCTAAAATACTTGGAAGTCATACTTTACCACAGATTCTCATTCAAACAGTATATAGTAACATAGCTCCGATAATGCTCAGTACGCGAGGCCCTAAACAACAGGTGAGAAAGCTACTGACATGTGTCAGTAACTCAATCATTTTGTATGCGGCGTTAATTGGTTACCAGGAATCAGTAGGTCTTATATAAGAGGAGTGGTTTCAGCACAGAGATGCTTAAGGACTTCGAAAAATCGACGAGAAAGGCCTCAATCAATGGCTGAAAAGGTGGAATGTGCCAAATAAGGGAAGATGGACCCACTCCTTGATACCAAATATCAAAAATGGATTATGCCCGAACATGACGATTACATAATTTTTATCCAGCCACACCTGTTGCAGAGCCCATCTTTATAAAAACGAACACCATGAAACACCGTATTGCAAACACTGTAAAAACGGCAAATAATCTAGTGGTAGGATGTGTCCAATTCCAAACTGAAAGGCGAATGACCTCTAATTAAGTAGGAAACCCTCTACCAATAGGTTCCAATTATGTTGTAGGTAATATGCTCTCCCCCAAGACTACTTCGGATACATATATCCGAAAAGATGAAATTGCTGAAAGAGTGAGAGCTCAGTCCAGAGAAACTGCAAGACAAAACTAGGTCATCCACATAAGATAATACAAATAAACGATCATTGTCATATTGTAGATAAAAGCCTAACGGTAATTCCTCAATGAAACACAGGGCCGAGAGCAAGAAGTTGCTTCAGCAGTTCTGGGATGTACTTGGGAATCAGCCATAACTGATGATACGGGACATGAATATCTTTGAAAGTTTTATACCCTCCTTTGGCGTATCTATAACGAAACCCTCCTTCTTAGATCGACGCAGCGTTTTCGCCGGTTCGTCGAAGGTATAACCATCGAGATAACGTTTTATTTTCTTACAAATATGTTACATTTATTCTTCTCCCTGCTCAGGGTGTGTTATCTTCTCAGAGATGACCGTCTCGAACATATGGGTAAGTTAGGCAACCGCCTAGGGCACAAGAATTTTATAGCAGCATATTGGCTAATTTTCTTTACATATACCCTTAACGAGTTGTTAAGCTAAAATACATTTAGAATTAACGAAATATTGTCCCTGTTCTCAATATGTGGCCTCTCAGCATAAAGTGAGTTTTTACTTATAATGAATCGGCTAATTCTGTTAAATTATATTTTAGGTGCGTATTGAATAAAAAAACCTCATTGACAACAAAGGTCGAAAATTCCAAATAAACCGCCCGAAGTGACAGTATCTCACATACTCCCTCCCTACCTATGTTGACCTACTTTTAAAATTCGACAGTCAGTAAATAACACTTCTTCGACTTTTCCGGCTGTGCCACCTTGGAATATCTAACTCTGCCCCTACAAAATATACGTTGACACTTTTTGCGAACTGTATGCATTTTTACAGACTCATTTCACGTGCTAACACATGTTTGATTGATTGTCGTTTCTTTGAAGTCGTTCATGAGTTAAAGCGTCGCAAACATGGAGCAAAATAAAGAGAAAATACGGCATATTTTACAGTACTACTACGATGAAGGCAAAAATGCATCTCAAGCCGCCAATAAAATTTGTGCAGTTTATGGACCCGATACAGTTTCCATTTCCACCGCACAACGATAGTTTCAACGTTTTCTTTCTGGTGTAGAGGTGGTCGAAGATGCGCCACGCTCCGGAAGGCCTGTCGTCGAAAATTGCGATATAATCGCTGAATTGGTCGAAAGAGACCGGCATAGTAGCAGCCGTAGCATCGGTCAAGAGCTGGGCATAAGTCATCAAAAATTCATTCAAAAATCAATTTCAATAAAAAAAAAATCAATAAAAATACCGCAAAACTTTTTTGACAACCCATTACAATTTGGCAGTTTGTTTGAGATCTACTCAGAATACTACCGCCTTTTTGAAAGTTTTTATGCTAACCAGCAGAAGCTACCAAATTGCTAAAGCTCCACATTTCCAGCAGCACCGAAATGCCTTAATCACTTCCAATTACCACCTATATAACGACGCTTGCTTGATCCAATGAATGATTTTCTTGATGCCATTCCTACACCTTTATGCAAAACCATCTCTGGGGAATATTAACAATACATTTTTTAACTATCGATTATCGTAAGATTTATCTTTTGCTTCAAAATGGGCCTTGGTGAAACGGCAGTTTCTTATTCTTCAAATGCGGGCATCCTTCAGCAATTTCGCCCTTCATTCGGTCCAATAACGCTATGTAATAGTTGCTATTAATACTTGTAGTCCATTCTTTTCTAAGATAGTCAATAAAAATTGCTCCATGTGCATCACAAAATGCAAACGCCGTGAGTTTACCAGCCAGACTGGTGCTTTTCCCACTCTTTTGAGCGAGTTCATCGTGTGCAATGTTCACTCGGATGACTGTCGATTGAACTTCGAAATGAAATGGTGGAGCAATGTTGCACCCATTGTTACAAAAATTTGGGTTTATTACGCTTGAACATGTCCAAACACTGCTCATCATCATCATCAATTCGTCGTTGTCAAAAGTGAGCTCGCGCGGCTCCCACTTTCCACAGAGCTTTCTATTACTTAAACATTCGTGAATGAGATGATGTACACATTCAGTTAATATTTCTAGAGTGCCTGCTATCTCGACCAACTTCACTTTACTCCAATCCAAAATTATTTTGTGAGCCTTTTGAATGTTTTTTTTTGGTAACAACTTTGGGCGTCAACTGCGTTCACATACGTCGGTGCTCATTTCACCACGTCTAAGCTTAGCATAGTAGTCCTTGATAGTGGATTTTCTTCACGCAGTGTCCAGACACTCGTCATCATTCGTCATTAATTCATTTTTCTGACCGCAATAATGTTTATTTTGTACAAATGCTTAGTAAATTATGTATTGAAGCAATTATAGGGTAATCTGATATTAAATTTGTGTCCAAAATATGTCGGAAACGGTTTTAATCGAAATCAATAACTGTATGTGTTATCTTCAACTATAGTAATATCGTTTTTGAATTTCGGCTGAGATTTTGTTATATTAGTTTTTTTAGAACTACCCCAAAGAACATATGTATATGTACGAACTTTTTCATATACGCCACAAGAATGCTCATTTGAAATACTGTGATATAAATTGACGGTAAACCGCAAATCCAAAAATTTATTAACAACTAATAATGTGACATTGTGGAGGAGATGACGATGTGCGGATATTTGTGGACTTTCGTCATAATGTTAATGCAAGTCAGTGTATGCAAATATGAAGCTAAAAAAAATACATGTAAAATGTAAATGCAAAATATATACCTATGAATATATATACTTAATTGATTTCTACAGTTTCACAATATACTTGCACATACAGATAGGTATATATATACTTTTTATATAACTTTTAAATAATTTGTGATCCAAGATGGGCACAGGAAACAAAAAAAGCTTTGGTGGCCCAGTTTTGCTCTAGAATATTATGTTTAGCGATGAGGCTCATTTTGGTTAGCGGCATTGTTGAGATGCCGCTACATCTTTAAAACGCCACTGTTTGGTGTGATCTATGGGCAGAGCGAATCATTAGTCCACATTTCTCCAAAAAGGACCGACCGGAATATTGCTGTCTATGAAGAATGCTACTACCATGTTAATTGCTATTACTATTAACTACTTTTACATGCCTAAATTTGAGAACGGCGCTGCCGAAGTCAATAAAACAATCAATTTGTTGCATGCAAATTTTAGAGAGCACATTATCTCGCGTCGCGCTGCCTTCAAGATCCTACTCGTGTGATTTAACAGCGCTGGACTATTTTTTGTGAAACTCGCTTTCAATGCAGATATGTCCCAGATGATTGACGCTTTCGAAGAGAATATTTGTTGTGTTATTGCTGACATACGACCGCAATTGCCGCGAAAAATGGTCAGCTGGAATTTTATTGAGTCATCCGTGGCGGTCATTTGCCAGTAATTATTTTTGAAATATATTGGCAATTCCTTATCTTTATAATAAAGCTAAGCTCGTGGCCTAACATTAAATTGTATACGTTGTTTTCTTGAAAACATAATGTCTTAAAAATCCAACTTTACATATATATATCATTTACTGAAAGTATACATATATGAACATAAACATGATATTACCAACAAAATTATGGTATATATAGTACTTAAACACACATTAAAAGTAGCAAACGATGAAGCCTGTTGCTTGATGCATTCACCGACACATTTTAATACTAACAAACACAGCAACAATTAAAATGCTATTATGAGCTTAAAAAGTATTGTTTGAAACACTTTATTTATTTTTGAAATTACTCTTTAAACTTTTGCTTTACACACATATGCACACACAAATAGGTACATGTGCATGCTGTTGCAAATTAAGCTTCATGATTTAACAATAAGAAAATTAATTACACGAACGTAATGCGATGAATTGTTCATAAATAAAGACTACACAGAACATATTCGTGCATTTAAATGTGTTTTATCATGCATACCCAGCAGAAAATCACTTGAATTCAGTGCTAAAGCGGAAAAGCTTCCGCCCGAGTAGTGGGGCTGTGCGAGAACTTATACGAATAGGTAATTATCAAATTTATAATGCTTAAAGTCAAGACATGATTTTCATAATAAAATACTACATTGTTCAGCAAAATTTTCTTCTTCATTTAAATATAATGAGCCAAGCTCATTTTTATGGTAGGTTAGTTATCTACTGCTTTGACATGGTGAATAAAATTCAACTTTTTGTGTAAATATGTATATTTTAAAGAATTTGTGCTAAGTAAGTATTAGAGGTGTGCTAAGTATTATTAACACTAAATTATGCACTTATATGCGTGTGCGTTAATTGAGATTTACACTTACTTTAAGCCTATTTTATTTTTATTTTTATTTTTATGATAAATAACAACAGTAGCTTTAACAAAAACCCTTCAGAGTCTACACTAATTTTATAAATAAAAAAAAATTAAAAAATTATTAGTTTTTCGTGAACATTTTTACATGACGACTTTCATACGGTTGCAGACGAAAATTTTATATTCTCGCATTTTGCCGGATTCACAGGCGTGGCAATACTAATATTTGCAGGTGTTGATAAGATTTTAGATTATAAAATATCTCTACCTAATATAACATAATTCTATAAACTTCCACATTATATGATATTATATCTCACATAAAAACTCATACAGAATTTGTTAATATAGGAATTAAAAAATATTGACCCGTCAGGTTTTCTTGTGACATCTAAACATATGTTTTTTTTAAAGTACAAACTTACGTTATATTTAGAGAAATTATTGCTTAATGTAGAAAAACCATTTATCATATTGGGACAAAACAGCACCCGGAAATTCTAATTAAATTAGCCGGGTTAATCATATTTCAGCCCTTGATCATTGTGATAAATATTATATGAGCGCATGCTGTCAAAGCAGTTTGTGTATAGCAGCTGATCGCACCTCCGTTGTGTGTTACGATTTTTACAATGGATACAAATATCGAACAAAGATTTTGTCTCAAATTTTGTATTTCTAACCGAATTTTGAGTGCGGAATCGTTGCGAATGTTGGAAAAGGCTTACGGTGATTCAGTTTTATCGCAAATACAAGCCTACGTGTGGTACAAAGTCTTTAAAGACGGTCGAAAGATCGTTGTATACATGCCCCATTCTGGACGACTTCCGGCCTCTTCAACTGATGGAAATATTAAGAAAGTGAAGCATCAAAACTATCAAGTAAATAATGTATTAGAGAGTTGGCAAGAGCGCTCGACATCTCTTGCGACTCTGCTTGAATGATTTTGGTGGACATTTTGAGTATTAAACGCATTCTTGCTCGACTCGTCGCAGAAAAGATGAATTTTTTTCCAAAAGAGCTCGAATGTGATTTTAAGCCAAAAATGCAATGAATACCATCAATGAATCACCGTTTTCACCAAACTTGGCTCCGTGTGATTTTTTCTTGTTCCCGAGACTGAAATTTCCCGATGGAACCTATCGCCTTGTTCGTCACCTACAGTACCCAAGTTTGCCGGAAAAAATCTAAATGTAAGTCCAGCATATGTATTTTTGAAGACACATTACACACAAATCGTCATACGACATCATAAGTTTATTTATTAGGTCTTTGTAATTTTCCGATTTATGATTTCCTAGAAAATTTTGGACAAACTTCACCAAAAATTTTCAGACGATTTCAGTAATTCACTGGCGGAATTCACCATGTTTTCTACTCTCGCAATTTGCAAATTGAATAAATACCTCAAATTTTAGTTATCGCAACACACAAAACTCAACTCGTTTTCTCATTTTAATCATATATAGGCGATTAACGCTCTGTAACAAAATGTTGTGAGAATATAAAGACTGAATAATTTTAAAAAGTACAAATACAGGGTTTGTCTGGACCGCCGCGACTGTAGTTCCAAGTGTGCGCGCACCAACTGGATTCCGTAGAGGTCGTTCCTAGCTAACAAACAAGCGGCTGGTCAGTTGCCTACGAATACCTGGAGACCCAAGACCAACATTTTCGCACGACGTCTTTCTGTGAGTGGTGCATATCGAAAATGCAGCGTTCGTTAGAGCAGAGGTACGCGCTTGAATTCTGTGTGAAACTAAAATGTAAATTGGCTACAGAGACGTTTGATGTGATCAAGCAAGCTTACCCAGGCTTTAGCAAGAAGTGGTGTGTTTCGGTGGCACCAGGCCTTTTTGGAGGGCCGTCTCTTACCGGGTTTGCTGATGAATGAGCAAATCCCAAGTGAAAAGCATGCTCATTGTCTTGTTTGCCATCAAAGGCACCGTCCACCATAAATTTGTTTCTCCTGAACAAACCGTCAACGCCAAGTTTTACGTGGAAGTTCTCAAGAGACTCAACCGTAGGGTCAATCGGGTCCGACTAGACATCGCAGCTGATTGGAAGTTGCACCACGACAACCCCCCGGCTCACACCGCATTTCTTGTGGACAGCTTCCTAACTGGCCGGCATCCCAATGCTTCCGCAGCCGCCGTACAGCCCAGATGTAAATTTTTTTAAATCGACTCAGTCCTGTTACTTTCCGGACAAACCCTGTAAAGTTCCATAATACTACTAAGTATACAAAACACCACAGACTTTTCATCAAAAATCGTTGCCGAACATATTGTTTAAAATTATGTGTAGATTTGATGTAGATTTTATTGCACATATCTGAGGTTAACGTTTTGGTAGCATTTTCTGCATTGAAAGATTTAAATAATTTCATTACTATTAAGAATGATTGCAGGCAACACAGCGCGCGTTTAGTGCAACGCCATCAACATGGCGCACGGAAATGCAACCCAAGCAAAACACGTTTTAATGGACCTTAAATATGTGCTTGCAAGTGGGTGCCATGAATTCCGAAAGCGACAGAAAGCAGAAAAATATGCGCAACGGTGGATATGGAAAAGACTTGTTGTTGCATTTAACTAGAATGCTGCCGCATAGCCAGAGCCATAAAAGCCGGTTGCCGGATGAGCGAGGATATATAGTATATAGCGACAGTCACTCTCGGCGGATAGTGGGGGAGCTGCGTACAGCGACAACAGCTGGTCATTGTGCGCAACAGGACACAAGTGCTTTTTATTACAGTGCAGCCATAAAAATCATCGGCAAAACGAGCAGGAAATACATTTTGGAAGAATTAAAAAAGAATCACTTAAATAGACAAAAATAGAAAATAAAGGTGCAGTATAAAAATGAAACGATACATAAAAGAAAAAATAAATTTAAATAGAAAATCGTAAAATTAAAAACGAAATATATAGCTGTGTCTGAAAAAGCTGCGCGAAAAGCGTATTTAAATGCAGATTTGCGCTTTTTATGACGCACATCTACGGGAAGAGAGCACAGCTTTAGGTGGCAATTCTGTAAAAATTTTTTTTTCACATTTATTTATTTATGTTTATTTAATAGCTTTAGCAGTAAAATTATTTATGCTTTCTGCACTCACTTGTATGGAATATTTTATGTTTAGTTGTTAAGTAGCTTTCATACAGAGTTTGACTTAATTTAGTGCTAAGCAACTAAGCTTTTTCGTTTGCTCACCACCTGTCAGTGAAATCATAACCACGCTGTCTCCAACAAAATAACAAATCCGCTTAACAATAAATAATAACCTCGTCGTGAGAACATCCGTTCGCTCGTATATGACCACAATACTTTTGTTGAGCAAAGGGTTTGCAAATAATTTCAACGAAACTCCATAGATTCATATCACAATGTGTTATATGATTTTGATTGAATAGGAGTACTGGGAAAAAGTGTTTCATGACTATTATAAATGAAAGAATAAGAAAAACAAGTAAGGAAAGGCTAAGTTCGGATGCAACTGAACATTTCCTACGCTTGCTACTTGCAAAACTTTAAGCCGGTGAAATAATTTAAAGTGTATAACGCCAACCAGATGATCGAAGTTCAAACAATTTTATTTATACATATACTATATATAACTCCTTTACTGAAAGGCATATATGGTTTGATAGAAAAACGAAAATCATTATATGTATTATGCGGAATTCGGGATAGTATCGACCCGATTTTATCTATTTTTTCCAATGCCACATACTATTAACCAGTCACATACTAAAAAACCAATCATATAGGGCACAGTCAGCCGGATGTTCGAAAATCCTGGTATTTGTTATATACATAGGTAGGGTTACCATATTTCCTGATTTGTTGGGAATTCCCTGATTTTGATCTTCGGCACTGATTTACTGATTTCCTCCTGAATCGGCGATTTTTTTATAATAATTATTTTTTTCTTTTTCGGTATAAAATTCCTGCGCGAGTTGAACTCGGTTGAGGTTTGGAACGCACATCATATGATATAGACCATCATACATGTATACCGTCGCATGGAAATGCGACTGCATCATGCATATGTCACACACATGTCTCGACTCGAATTTGCGGAATTTACTTATATAATTTACTAATCACCGGCGTGTTCACAACATTTATATATCATAAATTGAATCCGAATTCGGAATGGGTAATTTTTACGTCCAATATTTTGTGGTTTAATTTAAATCTTCAGTTTTTAGACTCGAAAAATGTTCATATTGACGACAACAAATTAACCGATCAGTTGGCAAATTTGAATGCCTTCTTGAAATCGGAAAAAAAGGACCGAGAAATATCAGACGAATTTTTTGCGAAATCTGTTAATGACCAGCTGTGTCAATTCTTCCAAGCTAACAAGAATGCTGAGTTGTTTTCTCAAAATCTTGATAATAGTTCCGTATTTGTTGTCTATCCCTGATCACAACGCAATTACAATTACTTCATTCACATAATTTCGAGAATGATTGCAATAAAAAATTCTTCGAAAAATGGTATTTATTTTATAAAAGTTGGTGATCAAATTCGATTAATTTTGCGGTTACATATGCAACGGGACTTATTTTGCTTGAGACCGATATGGTAACCCTATATATATTAGATAGGTGGAGTTTTCGTTAAAATTTATCTATTTTAGACAAAAAGATACACTAGATTATCCGTAACCACGGTCGGTAATATTTATTAGGATATCTCATATATTGGCTGATATATGCGGTACAAAGTCACTTGGAAGTTCGATTATCTTTATATTAGGTACTAGCTGACCCCGCAGCCGTTGTCCTGCGTGAAATTATGTGTTTTGAAATGAAAAGAAAGTTAAATTTATCATTTCATTATGCGACTATCTTTAAGTGATTCTCATCTCACATGCAATTTTCACTGGAAACGAAAAACATTTGAACTGAAATGGGAAATCGTTAGAACTCAAAGGAATTCGTAGAATTAAGCATTCTGCCCCTTGTATTCGATAGGTGCGTCACAATCAGTCGGGCTCCATTACACAGTTTCGTGGCATGATGATTGCGAAATATAATAACGACCGATCCTACTTTGAGACGCAAATGATGCGGTGGCATACCAAGCCTGTCCAAAGAGTTTAGAAATACCACTGGATAATTCACGGCGCCGTCTTCAATGTCAAGACGATCGATCGATTTGTATAAGCGCAAGTCTCCCGGAATTTGACTTTGAATCTTCCAGTTTAAGTCAACAACATCGGTATTTTTGGCAGCTAACATTGCGCGTGCACTTAAGGAATCGTAGTAACGATAATTTGGCCAATGTCCGAACATTTGTGACGAGTTCATCTTTCGTAAATTGACAAAGGGAAGATGGAATTGATATCGAACCATCGGAAGTATCAACCGAAATTCTACCATTTCCAATTTTTAGCGAAGGCCATGTAAAATGTCTTTGGCAATGTATTTTTTGTTCGTATCCCATAATTGACGCGGATTTGAAGGCTGATATGTCGAAATGATTATCGCGAAGAGTGTGCGAACTTCATTTTCATTCCAGTGATTAACGTGTTCCAGCAATTGTAATTGCTGGCTTACTTCTCCAAACCTTGCACACACCGTACCATTCACAGTACCCAATGACTCAAATAAAGTTGAACCGCGTACGTTAATCAATAGCAACCGAAGGTAGAAGCAGTCGTCGTTTTTCGGGTGGATTGTGTAAATTCGTCCTAATATTAGTTGAGAACACATCTGGGTATTTCCGAATAGAGCAACGTTCTCGTAAACGGATCACTGACGAAAGTTGAGAAAAACTCGTCAGTGTTAATTTTGTTGCTGGCGGTGTTTAAACTGGCTGTACTGTATTCTTTGAGTTGAAATACACATTAATATAAACACATAAATAGCATGGTTTGAATTTGGTTAGCATTTTCATGAATGTTTAAAATGAAAAAAATTGTTGTAGTGAAATAACTATAATAGTTGGACATATCCTACCGCTGAGTTTTTTGTAGACATTATGATGTTCTTCAATATTGTTGTACATTATTTTGTTTTATCGCTAATACTCGTAGTTTCGGCAGCGCATTCGACGAAAGACATTTTAAGACTCATTTTTCTACACCTTCGGTTACATTGTTCAAATTTTACGAAGGATTCCTAATTTTTTTCAAATTGAAATGTAGCCTATGTCAAATTGGCAAAATGTAGCATTCTATTGGTGAAGGAATTTTTTAAATCGGCCTAGTACTTTTTGAGCCTATTCATTACAAACATACAATCATACAAAAATAGGTACACATCTTTCCTCCTATAATATTAGTGTAGATATAGGGGTTAAGAGAAGTATTAGCCCGATTCAACTCATTTTTGACATCCAGACGCAATTATATACTTATCTCCAACATTGATTAATATTTTTGGTCAAAAATATATAGGTACTGGGGTTGAACAATACCAATGAAAACGTTAAAACAGCCTCGGATGAGAGACCCACCTTTTGATGACGACCATGGCAAACGGAATAAGGACTACGATTTGAGGGCATGCACCTGGAATGTCCGGACCCTTAATTGGGAAGGTGCCGCTGCCCAGCTGGTTGATGTCCTCGCAAAAATAAAAGCTGACATCACCGCCGTCCAAGAAATGCGATGGACGGGACAAGGACAGAGATGAGTAGGTCCTTGTGACATTTACTACAGTGGCCATATAAAGGAGCGCAAGTTTGGTGTTGGATTCGTGGTGGGAGAGAGACTCCGTCGCCGAGTACTATCATTCACTCCGGTGAATGAACGTCTAGCCACAATCCGCAACAAAGCGAGGTTCTTCAACATATCGCTGATTTGCGCCCACGCCCCGACGGAAGAGAAGGACGATGGGACCAAAGATGCCTTCTATGAGCGCTTGGAGCGCGCTTATGAGAGCTGCCCCCGCCACGATGTCAAAATCGTGCTTGGCGACTTTTAACGCCAGGGTGGGCAAAGAAGCTGCAGATTTGGCACTACGGTCGGTAAATTCAGCCTTCCACGACGAAACATCCCTTAAATGGGTTGAGGCTGATTGACTTCGCCGGGGCCCGAAATATGGTTATCTGTGGTACTAGATTCCAGCACAAGAAGATACATCTAGCCTACCTGGCAGTCTCCGGATCGAAAAGCCATCAAGCAGATCGACCACGTTGTGATAGACGGAAGACACGCCTCCAGTGGTTTAGACGTGCGTACGTTCCGAGGTTCTAACATCGACTCGGACCACTATCTTGTTGCAGCTAAGATTCGCACTCGCCTCTGTGCAGCAAAAAACGCACGCCAACAAACACAAGGAAGGTTCGACGTCGAAAAGCTGCAATCAAAAACAGACTGCCGAACGATTTTCTACTCGGCTTGCACTCCTGCTCTCTGAGAGCACTAGTCAACAACTCGGTATAGGGGAACTGTGGAACGGCATTTCAAATTCCATACGTACAGCTGCAACCGAAACCATTGGTTTTCGGAAAGAGCAAAAGAACAGCTGGTACGACGAGGAGTCCCGTGTCGCAGCGGAGAGAAAACAGGCTGCCTACCTCGCAACGTTACGATCGACCACTACACGTGCGGGATAGGATAGATACCAAGAGTTGAAGAGGGAAGCGAGACGCATTTGCAGACAGAAGAAGAAAGAGGCCGAAATGCGTGAGTATGAAGAGCTTGATAAGCTGGCCGACAGGGGTAATGCACAAAAATTCTACGAAAAAATGCAGCGGCTTACAGAAGGTTTCAAGACCGAAGCATACTCTTATAGAACCCCCAAAGGTGGTCTAGTCACTGATGCCCAGAGCATAGTTAAATTATGGAAGGAACACTTCTCCAGCCTGCTGAATGGCAGTGAAAGCACAACACCAGGAGAGGGAGAACCCGATTCCCCAATCGATGACGATGGAGCAGACGTTCCATTACCCGACCATGAAGAAGTTCGAATAGCAATTGCCCGCCTCAAGAACAACAAAGCGGCAGGGGCCGACAGTCTACCGGCCGAGCTATTCAAACACGGCGGCGAAGAACTAATAGGGAGCATGCATCACCTTCTTTGTAAAATATGGTCGGACGAAAGCATGCCCATAAAAAAGGAGACCCCACAATCTGCGCCAACTACCGTGGGATTAGCCTCCTCAATATCGCATATAAGGTTCTATCGAGCGTATTGTGTGAAAGATTAAAGCCCACCGTGAACAAACTGATTGGACCTTATCAGTGTGGCTTCAGACCTGGAAAATCAACAACCGACCAGATATTCACCATGCGCCAAATCTTGGAAAAGACCTGTGAAAGGAGAATCGACACACACCACCTCTTCGTCGATTTCAAAGCTGCTTTCGACAGCACGAAAAGGAGCTGCCTTTATGCCGCGATGTCTGAATTTGGTACCCCCGCAAAATTCATACGGCTGTGTTAACTGACGTTGAGCAACACGAAAAGCTCCGTCAGGATCGGGAAGGACCTCTCCGAGCCGTTCGATACCAAACGAGGTTTCAGACAAGGCGATTCCCTATCGTGCGACTTCTTCAACCTGCTCCTGGAGAAAATAGTTCGAGCTGCAGAACTAAACAGAGAAGGTACCATCTTCTATAAGAGTGTACAGCTGTTGGCGTATGCCGACGATATTGATATCATCGGCCTCAACACCCGCGCCGTTAGTTCTGCTTTCTCTAGGCTGGACAAGGAAGCACAGAAAATGGATCTGGTAGTGAATGAGGGCAAAACGAAATATCTCCTGTTCGTTGACAGTCATAACTTTGAAGTTGTAGATAATTTCGTCTATTTAGGAACCAGCATTAACACCACTAATAATGTCAGCCTGGAAATCCAACGCAGGATTGCTCTTGCCAACAGGTGCTACTTCGGACTGAGTAGGCAATTGAAAAGTAAAGTCCTCTCTCGACGAACAAAAGCTAAACTCTATAAGTCGCTCATAATTCCCGTCCTGCTATATGGTGCAGAGGCTTGGGCGATGACAGCAACCGATGAGTCGACGTTACGAGTTTTCGAGAGAAAAGTTCTGCGAAAGATTTATGGTCCTTTGCGCATTGGCCACGGCGAATATCGCATCCGATGGAACGATGAGCTGTACGAGATATATGACGACATTGACATAGTTCAGCGAATTAAAAGACAGCGGCTACGCTGGCTAGGTCATGTTGTCCGGATGGACGAAAACACTCCAGCTCTGAAAATATTGGACGCAGTACCCGCCGGCTGAAGCAGAGGAAGAGGAAGACCTCCACTCCGTTGGAAGGACCAAGTGGAGAAGGACCTGGCTTCGCTTGGAATATCCAATTGGCGCCACGCAGCGAAAAGAAGAAACGACTGGCGCGCTGTTGTTAACTCGGCTATAATCGCGTAAGCGGTGTCTCCGCCAATTAAGAAGAAGAAGACTGGGGTTGAAGTTATCCGTATCAATTTTTGGTCCTAAGATGGCGTGCACTAAAGGTATTATTAAAGCAAAGTTTTATCGTGTTATATTAATTACTTTTTGATTTGTGTACTGAAAAGTGAAAGAATCAAGTGGAATTTGAAATTGTGCTATAACTATGTACTCTGTAGCAACTGGTGGCAAGAGTACAAAAATTAGTTTGTATCGCTTTTCTTCACAAAAAAAGTGTTAAAATTATAATTATTAAATATATTTTTCTGAAGACTATGATAACAATATAACGACACATCGTCCACAACAACCATACATTTTTCTCTGAAAGTATGACCGGATGCTCCGCTGGGAACCACGGCCGCAGTTACAACAAATATCATGAAGAATTATTGGTTAGATCATATACTAAATCGGCCGTTTGATCTGTTCCATCAACTACTCCCGTAATCTCTCGGTTTATTCATTCATTTCATTTGTATCTCTCCATTTTAAAAACATAACTCCAGAACTACTATTTCTAAATTTTGTGTTATTTTTGGCATGTCCTTCCTAATGCAGGAAAGTCCAAACTCTCCAATAGGACAAACTCGTAAAGAATCGATCAAAACTTAGGAGTTGGGTCTGAGCCAAATTAATTCATTTCGGAGTTAATTTGGTACCCCTTCAAAGTGTTTCGTTATTCAGAGTAATCTTCTCCACTCTTAGCTGCTGTACACGGTACAAGTATAACTTTGCAAAAGTTTACTTTAAAAAGTTGAATAGAGAACTTTCTATTGTAAACAGACCTACATTCTATGTAATGGAGTTATTGAAAGATTTGTATAATTTCAAAATAGAAAAACTCGAGCTTTTAAAAATTTTAAAAGATGTGATTCATTTGTCACCTATTGTAAATATTTTGTGCTGCGTCGGCAAAGTGGATTAGGTCACACATGGAAAACAAATTCCGCTGCTTCCACAAGATAGTCATCTTTGCCCGATTCAGTTCTTGTTATTTATTAACGATATCTCTTCTGTCATAAAATTGTCAAATAATTTAATATACTACTGTGATTAAATTGAAAGATGAATTTTGTCCATATCATCACCTTCACAGTAATCCAACTCAGAATCACTCTGGCCAACAGGTGCTACTTTGGGCTGGGTAAATAATTAAGTCTTCTCTAGGTGAACAAAGACCAAACTCTACAAGTTGTTCATCGTTCCTATCCTGCTATATGGTGCGGAGGCAAGGAGAATTACGTTATCCGATGAGTCGGCCTTAGGAGTGTTCGAGAGAAAAGTTTTGTGGAAGATTTATGGTCATTTGCGCATTGGGAACGGCGAGTACCGCATTCGATGGAACGATGAGCTGCATGAGATATACGACGACATTGACATAATTGAGCGAAACAAGAACAACGGCTGTGCTTTAAAGCCTTTATTTGACAAGGTCATGTTGTTCGGATAAAAGAGAACACTTCAGCTTTGAAGGTTTTCGATTCAATATCCGCCTCATTCCTGCACATTTGATTTATCTGATTCACTTTCTGAAATTAAAAAAGCTATATTGCTTTCTCCCAATAAATAGAGTTGAAACAATTGGCTATAAAGTATCTTAAGTCAGAGCTGTTGGAATTTTGAAAATTCACTACTTATGTCACCTCCGTAGTATATTTTGCTAACATTAACAGGCTTTTCTGGAGATTCAGAAAGTATTTTATAAAAAAGTTTAAAAAAACCGATCGCGAGCACTATTTGATTTAATGATTTCAAGACGATGGTATGCGCTAAAATGTTGTGAGTTCGAAGAGCTTCTGCTATATAATCTTCCTGGTTGAAAATTCTCATAATGCATTCAACAAACCGTAATGCTTTTGAATATTGATATATTATTAATTTCACAGCTTTCTGTGAGAGACAGACCGACATAACTAAATAAACTCAGCTCGTCGTTATTATCTTCTGGATGTTTAAAGCTTCGTGGCCAACTTAATATTATAACCTGTTCAGGTAATAACAATAAAAAACGTTAACTTCAGCGGCAGCGAAGCTCCTCATACGTGCATTTCTTTAAAGAAGAAAGGGTGTAAAAAGATATTTATCTTTTTTTAGATCGGTCGGCTTGAGTGACAACTATATACTACAGAAATGCGAAAGTTTGATCGATGATTGTAGCGCTGCCTTGTACAATGACTTCTTTACGAAACTTTGTAGAGATAATTCTTAAATAAAAAGTCTTTCAAACAAGGACAGCTAGTGGACGCATATGGGCAGTTCCGATGAATGCGCAGCTTCTGAGAGAGAAAAAGACTTACACAAATTTTCAGACCGATATCTACAAAATTGAGAAATATATACTTTACAGGATTTCTGATTTTAAAAAAACTTAGACTGGCGTAACACTTTAAACTGCTTATCTTTCATACGCTCACAATATAAAGAGAGAATAATATCTAGTTTTGTTTGTCGAATTGAGATAGATATAGGAATAATGATTGGAATCATTATTCCAGTATCTTAATAAAACTTGATACATGTGTAATATGGTGAAAATGAACAGAACGAAATTTGTCACATTGACTATTAAACATATAAAATGCAGTAACCAATCCAGCTGAAAAACTGTAATGTGAAAGTGGATCACAATGGCATATCTTACAATCAAGATTGAAGAAAATATAGCATTTTACCGTTTCTTACCGAAATACAAGGTGCGTTCAAAGTAAACATGACTTAAAAAACCAGAACAAATGGTTTTTTCTGCAAAATCAATGGAAAGGTTTCGGTAAAAGTTTTGCCAATTTTAAAACAAAATTTAATGTTGGCTCTTTGTTCGAAGCTCATTTTCGCACCGATAACACAAACATACTGACACTGAAAATGCAATAACTTCACTTCCAATCTATAAAATATCATGAAATTCTCACTGGACAATCGATAAAGATAGCAGATTCTAAAGCACCACTCGACATATAGATGGCGCCACCAGGCGCTAGATTCAAAAAGTCCTGTTTGCTTTGGAACGAACCTTGTATGTTCATATCTCACTTTAACTCACACATGTCCAATATGTCCAACTTCATATCATATCGCATATTTCATTACGCTAAATATCTTAAACGAATTAGTTTAGCCAAAGTAGATAAAGTCAGCCTTCATATTCCTCTTGTCGCTTGTTACTAATATGAAGATATGTTCCATACTATGCGAATACATGATTTACGTTTTCCTATATCTAGGGTTACCATATCGGTCTCAGTCAAAACCAGTCCCGTTGCATATGTACCCGCCAAAAATGTTTCACGTTTTCTGACAAATCAAGGAATATGGTAATCCTACCTATATGCCATATAATTAATATGATATGCCAATAATATTTCGCCACTTGAAATGCAAAATACCGTAACAACATTTTCGGAAATTTACAGGAGAAAGAATGAAACACGTTATAAAATAGAACATGATTGACAAAATGTAAATATTGGTTAAAACTGGGTTATATCTGATAGTAGAACCTTAAAATGTTTAACATACAATATGTAGGTAGGTAGGCAGGAGTACAGCCCTGTTGTATTTCGGGCTCAATTAGCACTAGCTGTGCCATTTTTATGCCCCAGTCGTAGACGTTTTTATTATTGCTATCACGTTTCACCTTCTCGTTCAATCCATTTTGTGGCTTCAATGAAGCTACTAATGTCCGATATGCTTTTTGTAGACATCCATTTAAAGTTTGGTGCTGGATGGATTCCAAGTGTTCTGTGTCGGATCTGTGATAGGGCTAGACATTCTCAAAGAAAGTGGAAAATTGTTTTCTTATTCCCTACCAGTTCGCTTCCTCGGCATACCCATTTTGGATGCATGTTCTCCAAGTGACCAACGCCCTGTTATAGTAGCAGTTACTCTGCTACTTCGGCTTGGAAGATGCTAGCCGAATTTGGTAGACGGTTAGATAAAGAAATGTCCAGATCATATTGACCATAGAAAAAGATATAAATACTTGTTTTTACTTTTTTTTACAGGAGTTTGACATTTTAAGCATATAATACACAATGAGAAATGCAGTTGAAAGAGTGTGAAACAAAATTTAAGTAGTATCATCAAAGTTGGCAGTTATATTACTTTGTGGACGAGGTATTCGCGTATTCTCTGTTTCGAATTGAATTTAATATCATTGTGCTTTAGTTTCCATGTAAATTCTTTGAAAAGTGGCTTATCAAAGACAGTCCAAAGCTGATTTAAAGGTAGTTTTAGAATTGAATAAAAAGTTCTCCCAGGTCCATACCTCCATTAAATATAATAACCTCTATTAATTGGATTGACTGCAAATAAGCAATTTCGGATTTTCATTAAAATATTCTTTGGGAACTACATGAAAATATATTTTATAATACATATCAAGTTGATACCAAAACTTATGCTAATTTGTCTAACTGCCGGATCATTTAATATTCGGCTAGGCTCAAAACTCTTTTTACTTGTTGTTAGTTATTTCTTTTGGTGTAAATTAGGTCTGTTTTGTTCCATGAACCATCGGCGAAAGTTTTCGGACATACATATTTACAAAAGTAATTACTTGTGTGTATATTTACGCTTTTATGATTTATAATAATTTTATTCAAGAGCTCTTAACCTCTTGCAACATATTAAAATGGAAGTAATCATAGATTTATAACAGAATATTTACCAAAGATATAGTTCAACGCGCATTTTTACCTACGTATGGTATATGGATATATAGATACAGTTGTGCTTACATTAATAGTTTTTGAAAATTTCGAAATATTAAGAAAATTTTATGGGTATTAACTCTCAGAAAATTAAAGACAAGTGAAACTATGACATGAGTACAGAAAGAATCAGTATAATGAGCTTTTAATGAGGACAAATCTCTCGAAAGAATCGTGTGTGTTGTGTTAGGCACCATATATTGATAACTGAGCGTGGACTGCTCAATCCAGTTTCTTATACATTATCGAGAATGCATGGAGAGATAGGAAGTAATAAGTTTTTTATGTTTGTCTTGTCAGATTAATAAAAATCTTTATGGGATGTTAACTCCTTATGGAATGGAAAATGACCTCGCGTGTTTTTCCAATCGATACATTTTTTTTCTGTAAGTTGGTATTACTGTTAGTGACATCTATTCTGAATTTCACGAATATTCATTAGTATTTGAGATAAGTTTCGTTTTGTGAGGCCCTAAAAGTGAATTTAATGAGCACAGAAGTGCGATAATGCACCACCTCATACTGCATTTGTTATTCCTGATCATTTCGCCACATTTTCTACTATGTAATATCGTGTCCCAACCACCACATTCGCCTGATTTCCCTTCGTGTAACTTCTGGCTATTCAGCAAATTCACAAGACCATCCGAGGACACCGTTTCGACTCCATTGAGGATATAAAAGCTAAATCGAAGAAGGCCCTGAAGGCCATCACGACGGAGGATTTTTTCAAGTGCTATGATGACTGGAAAATTCGTTGGCGTAAGTGTATTGCAGCGGGAGGGGATACCTTTGAAGGAAATGAAGTGGAAAAAATTCACCTTTCAATATGATTACAATACCTACAATACAATATGTAGCTGCCGTACTAACTGACCGATCAAACTCAAATCAAGGTAAAAATTTAGTATTTTTTCTCATTCCTAAACAAGCGCTGCTATCATTATGAACACAACTGTAATATTGAAATAATAGTTCCATAAAGGTGAGTCAACTTTTGTGTTTGGTGATTTCTCACACATCTTTGAAGATTAATAGATGTACATATGTAAATAGTTGCGTGGGCTTAGTGTTGGTTGCATCGAAAAGGTTTCTCGAAATGTTTAGATGGGCAGCGAAAATTGTGTGAACTCACGCGGCAAATGTGGGTAGCCAGCAACGAACTGATACGCACACGCTCGCATACACTCACGCCACATTTCCCGCCAATTACAAAAACCGCTTATGCACTATACTACAGCCAAATATACTGCTATGCCATTTATATGTAAATGCGTGCAAACCACACACACACACACACACACAAAATTCAGTGAACAAAATGAGATGGAGATTGAATAAAAAAACTATTAGTATTGTTCGCATCATGTTTATTTCGCCTAAGTGTGGCTAACAAGCTTGTTCGCACAGAATTTACGCATTCGCCAGTTCTCTTGATTATTTCGAGTGGAAAAACTCTATTTTGCTATATCAAAATTGCGGAGCTAGTAGTCTGCGGCCTGCATATGTAAGCGTATATGTATGTAGGTGGTTATCCGTTGTTTGTTTACGCTTTGTGGTTTTGCTTTTGGTGGGCAAAAATGATTTACGATATCAGCCGATAACCCGCACACAAGACAGTTTCTGTGAAATGGGTTAAAAGTCTGACAGGCATGCCAAATATTTTCACTATGAACTAACTATGAGCGGAAATTAGTTTAGTGATATGTCAGTGGAGGCAAAACGCAATGATAACGAAAGCAAACTACGCAAAAGGCAGCAATTTCCATGCATTTATAATATAATGAAGATCGAATTGCGAGCCGAACATATGCAAAAACAGCATCGCGATTGTAATGAACCTTTCTAAATATTATAATATAGGGTTTGAGTAATTTTGGTGTCCTATATGATAAATGATTATTTCGAGCTTAAGAGGCACGTGCAAATTGCTAAAGTTTGGCAGAATTAAAAGTATGCGAAACTAATTTGAAAAAAATTTGCCTGTAATTAGATAATGAACATAAGAAAGCCGCAAGGCCATGGGTATGTTAATATCGAATTAAAATAAGGTCGTATTCCTCTACTCAATTCCGCACTCTCTAAGTTTCAAGGGAGGGAGTGAAAAAAATACTTTTTTTGAAATTATTTCTTAAATATGGATTGAGTAATTTTATTCGAACCTTTTGTACATAATTGAGCATACTTTTGACAATACTGGGTTATTTTTATACCCTGAACAGGGTATATTAAGTTTGCCACTATGTTTGTAACACCCAGATGGAAGCGTCGGAGACCCTAAAAAGTATATATGTATATAAATGATTAGTATGTTGAGCTGAGTCGATTTAGCCATGTCCGTCTGTCTGTTAATCTGTCTGTTCGCCTGTCTGTAAATATACGAACTAGTCCCTCAGTTTTTAAGATATCCTTTGAAATTTTGCAAACGTCATTTTCTCTTCAAGTTCTTGTATGGAAAACTTTCATATTTGACGATATATCTTCACGAAATATGGTATGAGTTATTGTTCATAGAAATAATGTAATATCGGAAGAAATTGTTAGGATCGGCTCACTATAGCATATTGTGATGCATAGCATGCTAAGGTAAACAATATAATCTCCGAAAAAATTGTTCAGATCGGACTACTATAGCATGTTACTTCCATACAAACTGAACACATAATTACAACAAGAAAAGCACCTGAAGGGTATATTAGCTTCGGTGCAGCCGAAGTTAACGTTTTTTCTTGTTTAGACATTTTTTTAATTTATAAGTTTTAGACGCGTTTTTCTCAAAACTACTTTTTCAAAGTCTGTGCTCAATTACTTGACCGATTCATTTTAAACTTTGTTCACGTTTTTGACATATGAAATACCACCCTCAACGTTTTGTAAATATTTTTTTTTGCCTTAACGGTGTTTTCCACCCACAAAATGTCGAAATTTTTAGCGGAAGATAACAGTTTACACTTTAAATTGCCGCCAAAAAATTATTTAAAAAAAAAATATCAGATAACGTTGTGGGGAAGATTTGATTATAATTCGACTAATTTTAATTGGTGATTTCTTTTCGGATAATTTCCAGAAGAGCTAAGGTCAACACCGCAAACTGTGTTTTTTCCAAGGCGTTCTGGAGGAAGCTCTGTTACCGGCTTATGCTTCAATATTTCTGCATGAAAAAATTATCCGATATTGTCAAAAGTGTGCTCAATAATGTATAAAAGATCAAAAAACGTATTTTTCTTACTTTGAAACCCGAACCCCTCCTTAAAGCATAGTGTATATTTTTATACCCTTTCAACATGTTGCTAGAAAATATATTATAATAGTTTTGTTTACCTAACAATTGTATGCATCGTCTAAAACTAACCGAGATAGATAGAAGTCATGGATTTTGGAGTATGGTTTTCTTTCCTTTCCTGAAAAGGCCGATGAAAGGCAAGCATTTTGAGGCGACAGAGGGATCCAAGCAGCATGCACCTCGACTCTCAAGGCTACTCCGGAGAATGCCTCCCGTGAAGGCTTCAATGCTTGGAAATGGCACTGGCGGGGCTGCATCGACGCAGAAGGAGCCTACTTTGAACGTTTTTAAAGCATTGTAACGATTATTTTCCGCACAAACCCTTTATATATTTAGTTTGAAAGCCTTCTTTGTTTGCGAAACAAAATAATTTCTATGTTGATTTTTGGCTAGAAACTACAGGCGTTCTGAATGAACAAACATTTTTCAAAAGAGAAAATAAAATAAAACTATGAAAATCATATGGGAAGTTTTGTTACTAGTATGTTTGCATCTGCCACGGGCGACCTGTTAAAGGCGTTGCTCAACAGCTCATAGAGAGAGCGTACAAATCACATACACCAAAAACAAGTAAAGTTGAGGATGAATTAAAGTAAGGACATATTTCAGATGCAAAGAAAACCTTTAAATTATCAGCATTATTTACGAAAATTATTATATTATGAAGAATGTAGCGCTGTAATAATTGTTTAACCGATTTCAATTATTTCCAGCAACAAACCATAGTATATCCTAGATTAAGTATTCTCTCAATTTTGCATTCCGCATAATTACCGATATAAATAGTATAAAGTCAACCGATGTAGTTGTTACATATAGGCTAAGCAGTTTACTAAACCGATTTTTAGCACCATTCCACTTTATTAGCAGGAAAAGATGTCCGCCAAATTTCAGCTTAGAGCACAAAGGAGTTAAATTCGATAACTGGGAGCTTAAAAATCACTATTAAACCATAGAAGCCGATCCTCCTTATGATCATCTATGCCAAAATATAAGCTTACTTTGTGACTTGGTTATAGAGTATTTTTTATTTTTCACAATAATTGGTACATGAATATGTCTATTGAATTTTTTTTTATTAAAGAAATAGCAAGAAATTTTCACACGTAATAAATATTAATTCGACAGAGAGCGCATTGATTTCATTTGAACTGGAAAAAATATATTCACCGAAAGGCAAAATGTGATTGGAGACAAAAAATTTAGCCGCGAGAACGTTATATTTTTGTGTGCATGCAGTGTCTATGCATTTGCGTAGGTGTGTGTGCTCAACGCAGTAATATTGTATTTGTGCAAAGCGGCTGACACAGTAACTGAGCTATTTAGCCTGCATCCACATCTCTACGTAAACGCTTAGCAATCAACTGTGTGTGTATGGAGCGTTTGGATTTGTGTCAAGGTGGAAAACGGGTCACGTTGTGTGTTGAAAATTGAATTGATTTTGGTGTAATGCCAACACCGCTGCCAAAGTCAACGTGTCGCTATTGAAGGGCGCTGACGGCGCCCCAGTCTAGTTCTCATTTTTCATATACATACGTATATGTATATCCACTTAACAATGCTTCGGTTTCAGATTTCTGCCACCGGTACCCACTAACGTCCGCCCGCTGCCTTATTCATTCAGCCATTTCCGCACATTATACGTGTCAGATTAACTTAACAAGGTATTATCGAAGCAGTCAGTCGTGCACACAGAATCATGCATACATAGCTGTATATATTCATAGAGGTAATCGCATACAAGTATAACGTAATAGATTATAGGTTTGCAGGAGATAGGATATGCCTACTACATAGCATGCTTAGGCAGACCGACAGACAGACACACGACATAGTAATTTTAATGTACATTTTGCAAATCAATGAAATCTGAAACGACTCAGTTGGCGCCTCATTGACTGCCCGCCTTCACACTCCAGCGCCTAGTCATCGCACTGACTAGTTTAATGTGCTAGCTGAATGGGTGAGAATTCGTCGATGGGCTTATGCATTGATACGTTTAATACATAAGTACATAACTGTATGTATATACATATATACATATATTAGCCAAGTAGATGGAAGCGAGGATTTTGTTTCCACTGATGGGATGTAGGCGTATCAACGGATGACGGTATTACATTAGTGGCAGCTGTGTTGTATGGATTGAGTAGTCGTTTTTGGGATATGAATGGCATTACAAGTACGCGGTATTGGTGTTGGTATGGCCTTTGTTGCTGTTGACGTTAATTGAATAGTACAGGCCGTTTGAGATTAGGAATGATTGGCACTCAGTACGCATTTGGTTGTTTAACTCAATACAATAATGACTTAATGTCATGGCTGAATATTAAATAACTAGTTATTTGGCAATGGCGTATAATTAACGCTACCAGCGTCATAATATATAGTATATCTATACCTATACATAATGTGTTAATATATTACATTGCATAAGAATTGCGGGTAGAGTATTGAGTACAGCAGCATATTATATACCCTATTTAATATTTAATTTTTCACTGTCGGATGGTTTGTTGATATAGCGAACTATATTTGAAAATATGTACGATGATATAATTAGGCAAACAAAAGAACAAAATGTTGAAAAAAGGGAACACAAATATTCTATAGATCAGCCTACCTTCCTGCACATTTGCAGATCAGTTTGAATAACCTTAAGGGTTAGTGTGCGCGCAGATGGGCGTAAATGCGAAAACGCTAATTTCAAAAATGTACTATATTGTAAAAGTAAGGGAAGGGAAATAAACCAATTTTGGTATTGATATTTTCATACAAGAAAATTTTTACTGTCCAAGGCAAATGACAAATTTTTCGCCTCTTTTGAGTCTTATTCTGCCTTAAAAACAAAATTGTTCACACAATTTTATTAAAAAAACACTCATATTCCAAAAGTTTAACATAACTATTTGTGACGACTATAATTAGGACTGTAAATGTATTTTTTTTTTTTTGGAAAAGTCAGACATAAGAGTTTGAGGCACTTTATTTTCAATAAATAATGTTGTTAAGCTAGTCAGGCTTCTTTGACACATTGCAGAGCGCAGTTAGGCTTTTTGCTGAATGGCAGTGAAAGCATAAAACTAGGATATGGTGAACCAGATTCCCCAATCGATGACCATTGCCCGACCATGAAAAAAGCGGCGGGAGCCGATGGATTGCCGGCTGAGCTATTCAAATATGGCTGCGAAGAACTGATAAGGAGCATGCATCAGCTTCTTTGTAGGATCGGGAAGGACCTCTCCGAGTCGTCCGATACTAGGTTCGAGGTTTCAGACAAGCCGACTCCCTATCGTGCCACAATCTACTCCTGGAGAAAATAATTTGAGCTTCAGAGCTTAATCGAACAAGTACAATCTTTAATAAGAGTGTACGCCGATGATATTGATTTCATTGACCTCAACATGCGCGCCGTCAGTTCTGCTTTCTCCAGACTGAATAAGGAAGCGAAGCATATGTGTCTGGTAGTGAACGAGGGCAGGACCAAAGTTCTTCTGTCATCAAACGAACAGTGGTCGCACAAACATACCGTTATCAGGAAAGAATTCATCTCGTCTTCCTGATCGTTTATATATATAATCCTATGTCTAACTCGATAAGGACTACGTGATACATACAACGTTGGGAGAATAAAACTATTAAACTCTGTATCAACACGTTGTCAGAGTACAACCTAGTGATTTACTGTTTAACAATTTTTCTGCTAACTACTTGTATGTACTTTACTGAATAAATCTGCTGCATTTATATATGTCAATCCTCCGAGAGTTAATATTAAATAAAAATTCAATACAGTAGGGTCAAACCACGTCAAGTGTTCTATAAAAAAATTTCGCAAAATCACCGATTTTGAAAATTAGCAGTTCATTAGAAAGGAGACCAGACGCATACCCTGTGATATAAATATTTCGTCAAAATTCTATTTTTTGTTAAAGTTATTGAAGGTTGAAATTTAGTGCACTATAAAATTGTAAAATTATTTTTTCATAAACTACTACAGATAAATCGATGAAATTTTGTGAAGTCAAAGAAAAGTGTACATTACAAATATTTTTTCCACAATCCACTTGTTTAAATAATAATATTTTCTATAATTTTTTTGTTAAACAATTGAAATTTTTCGTGTATTCTTTGCGCTAAAAAAAAACTGAAAATTATGTGACATAACGTGGAAAATATTCACCTTTAGTAAGCTGCAAAAAAAGTTTTGTTCATTCATACCATTCCAAAGATATTGAATTTTTTGTCCTCCTACCGCTCTGAAAACGTATGCACATCCATCGGACTCTCTGTTCGTTCGTCCGTGTGTACAAGCTGTAGCTTGAGTAAAAATTGAGATATATCGATGAAACTTAGTATGAGGGTTCCTTAGTACAAAATTACGAGTTCGTAGATGAACGTAATCGGACCACTTCCGCGCCCACAAAACCAAAAACCTATAAAGTCTCATAGCAAAGCACTAAATTAAGATATAAAACTTTAATTTGGCACAGGGGATCGCAAATCATCTTACAATAAATCATTTTTGTGGGAGTGGACCCACTCTCTAATAAGTTTTATGTACATATCTCCTAAACCAGTAAAGCTACAATAACCAAACTCGCCAAGCACAAATATTATAAGAATTCCTACCGACAGTGTGAAAATAGATGATTTCGGAAGATAACCTCGCTGACCCCCATATAACGGTATTATTGAAAACTAATAAAAGCGCAATACATCAGTAACCAAGTAAACCAGAAACATTAAACATTAAGAAGGCTTTATGGGAGCCGGTGTGAAAATTGGACGATGTGAGTGGCGCAGCCCACTTTTGGATGAAATCCCATATCTCGGGGTTCGAGCAACCGATTTCGACAAAATTTGGTAAGTGGCATTGTTTTCTTATTTCTAGGTCATAGTACGAAAATCGCAGAACAACCACGCCTACTTCCGAATAGCATATTTTTAAATACCACTTGACTCTTTCACTTTCCAACACAAAAATCACGAAGCAATTAATATATCGTTCAACTGTTCAAGTAACAAAAAAAAAATATATGTTAGCCCTCAAATATCTAATAATGAATAATGATCTAAAATCTTGCTGTATTGATCGCTCAAATGATATGTAGGTTATTACTACAATATTGCAGTGCTCAAATCTGTATTATATTTGTTTACAAAATCGATCAAAGAAATCTTGATTAGTTCTCATAAAATTGAGTAGAACTGTCTCGTGTTTAATATTTTTGTGTTTGTCCCTAGGGAGGAGGAAAGTTATACGTATGTAAATCTAGAGCAAATTTAGTTTTTAAACAAATTGCAAATGTTAACTTAGAATAGCGCTTTTCGGAGCACCGATCCAGTCCAATTTGGTTGGAATTAAGGTGCCCTTTGTTGTGAGCTCATCAGCTTTGCAGTCCCCAGCGATTCCTTTGATGACCAGGCTACCAAATTAGTATGATATCGTAATGCACTTACGCTATTACTAGTGAGGTTAGACACTACATGACTTACTTTGAGCGCACAAATATCGAAGTCAGTGTTGCCGTTCTGTTGTCGGATTGAATGACACTAAATTTCGAACCAGTATCCTTACCGATACTTTACAGATTTAAAAAACTTGATATATGTTTTATTGAATCTAATAAATTCCTACATACTAATACTGTTGTGGAACAAAATCGAACATCAAACACTACGGAAATTTATAGTATGCGAATCGTTCCACGAATTACTCCACTTTACAATGCATTGCAATTTCATTGCAGAATGAAATTGGGAATTCCTTTACTTTCACTCTTATTTTCCTCAAATGCACCATACAAGTATATGTAATTTAACTTTGATTGAACTTATGTCACATATATTTCACTTAAGTTCCTAACATTTAGCTTAATATTCATATTTCGAAATTTCAAAATGTCGAAATGCAACAAAGTGAGGCTACGACTTATTATATACATAAGATGATAATTTACTAAATTTGATTTTAATACATTCGTTTTATTGTAATAATGCATGTTGAATTGCCTCCCAACAGTTTCTTATATAAAATTTTGGAAACTCCTAAAGTTATTTCCTCGGCTTCTATCTCCGGTTATACACGGTCATATAAATTACTGCACTAGATATAGAGTATGTTACCATGAATCAACTCGTTGGCCAAGATTCTCCTCCTGATGTGTTAGACAAATGAGTGGAGAGATATTTTTAAGCATCTAAAATTAAAAATAACAAATTTCTACAAATATATATGTATGCATTTGTACAGATTAAGTATAAAACTTGGCCGCATCTGGGCGATTACTTCCTTCAGACAATTCAATTGTTGACATTAGATGTCCCAGTTAAAAGTTTGGTCGTAGGGAAATAGCTGAGTAGATACTTCTTTGTCAATCACATCAAACCTTCGTGACCGTTTGTTCCGGCTTGACCACCATTTGCATCGACTCATCGCAATTTTATTTTCAAAATAATCGTTCTCCAATTGCAACATTTCGTGCGCTATTGCCATTTTATGGTTCTAATAATCGTCCACTTGTGTTCGCTATTCGTCGATTTTCGAGAGTACATTTTCTTTATATAATGGTCAATGGCCTATAAAATAGAGAACAGCTCGAAGAATGAAAATTGGAATCTCGAGAACTGGAACTGTCTCAAACCACAACCACATTTTGAAAAAAGAAGAAGAAAATCTTCAAATTATTCATAAACAACCATTACATTCTTCTAAATAGACAGTTTGGTGTGGTTTTTGATCTCTGGTGCAATCATTGGTCCGTACTTCTTTCGAAATGAAACCGGTGACGCCATTGCTGTGAATGTAGAGCGGTATCGATCGATGGTAACCAACTTATTATGTCCAGAATTGGATGAAGTTGATATTGACAACATCTGGTTCCAAAGAGAAGGGGCTACGTGCCATACTCTATGTGCAATAACCAAATTAACTGCGAGAAAATTTTGGAGATTCGATAATTTAAAGAAATTGTGACGTTAAATGGCCAATGGCCTCCAACAAGTTGTAATTTAACACCATTAGATTTCATTTTGTGGGGTTATTTGAAGTAATTTGTTTTTAGTAAGTTAAATTAGAAGTCAATATTCAAAGTGAAAACCATTTTAATGATGTTATATTCAGAAGTTAATTGTATTGAGTTGAATGAAATAAAAAAACATTTGAATTTCTTTAACACAATTATGCTGATCATTGAGCATTCAGCAATAAGCTGACTGGTTTGTGTCTTTACTAACTATGCATTCTTAAGAGCTTAAATCTCGAACAACCTGTATCCAGTCTCTTAGGATTTTGTTGCCATTCGGCAGAAGATTCGGACATGGGAATTCCGTATGTGAGATTTTTTCTTGACGTCAACTCGAGTGTTACCCAAACTTCGAGCTTAGCTTTGTATCCAGCCTAATTTAAATGGTTTCAATGACTTTTTTGTGAAACATTTGCTCCTGGTCAGACTCGACGAGGCCTTCCGGAGCGATGTGCATTAAAACTACTTTTATCAAAGCTCGCATGCTTGCTTGTTTTAATATCAGGCAGGTAGGTGTGTGTTTTCACTTTTATCGAAAAAGAACTGTAACATATGGTGTCCACTTTAGCATTTTAGTATTTTGTCAATAGATATCGTACATCTCCAGTACTGCCAATCACCGTATGGTGTTGGAAAGGTGAGAAATACGAAAAATAAGTTGTTAGGAACCTCTACTAAAATCTCTCCAAGTATGAGTTCTTAATTGTAACGGGAGAATCCTCCGCCTTAATTTTATTTGTGCATTAACTATAAAACTGACAGGCACATACGGTTTTCTAGATAACGAAAATCATTATATGTAGTATATGGAGGATAGGTCAGGTTTTCGCTCAAATTTATGTATTTAAGGCACACAAATACAATGTTATGAGTAAAATACGCTCTCTCATTTTGATTGGCATAACTCATATATACCTTACCTCTGCGAAAATTAGAGTTTTATTTCTTAATTTAGTGCTTAGTTAATAAGTCATCGGTTAATGGCGTTTTGTGGGCGTGTCAGTGGACTGATGACGCCCATCTACGAACTCGTAATTTTTTTGTACTAAGGAACCCGTATATATAAGAGAGACTTTCTTAGAGTTACATATCTTAGAATACATTTCTCAGAGTCTTCTTCTTCTTTAATGGCGTAGGCACAGCTTACGCGGTTACAGCCGAGTTGACAACAGTGCGCCAATCGTTTCTTCTTTAAGCAATTTGGCGCTAATTTCAGATATCAAGTTCAGCCAGGTCCTTCTCCACTTTATCCCTCCAACGGAGTGGAGGTCTTCCCCTTTCTCTTCTTACCCCGGCGGGTACTGCGCCGAAAATTTTCAAAGCTGAAGTGTTTTCGTCCATACGGATGACATGACCTAGCCAGCGTAGCCGCTGTCCCTTAACTCGCTGAAATATGTTAATGTTATCGTATATCTCGTACAGCTTATCGTTCCATCGAATGCGATATTTGCCGTGGCCAACGCGCAAAGGACCATAAATCTTTCGCAGAACCTTTCGCTCGAAAACTCGCAACGTCGACTCATCAGTTGTTGTCATCGTCCATGTTTCTGAACAATATACCAAGGCGGGAATAATAAGTATTTTATAGAGTTAGAGTGAGGACTTTACTTCTCAATTACCTACTCAGTCCGAAGTAGCACCTGTTGGCAAGAGTTATTGTGGGATGGATTTCGAGGCTGCCATTGTTGGTGGTGTTTACTGTTTGTTTGATGACAAGAGATATTTCGTCTTGCCCTCGTTCACTGCCAGACCCATTTTCTGTGCTTCCTTGTGCTTGAGGGCAATGATATCAATATCATCGGCATACGCCAGCAGCTGTACACTCTTAAAAAAGATTGTACCTGCTCGATTAAGTCTCTTCCGAGGCTAATTTTTACTTTTCAATCGGGGCGTTTGTTACGTGGCGGGTCCCAAACCCAGCGCACAACCCTGAGTACGGATGGTTCGCCTTCTTACTTTAGTTAGCTTTCAAACGGATGTTTTTTGACTACCCTGAGGATACTTGGTGTAAGAGCCATATGCAAAATAATGGTTTTTGGCCATTCCTAAGTGAATAGCTATCCAAGCACTTTCCTCATTTGCGTGAACTTCTACACATGACTCCATCCACCAATTTCTCAGAGTATCGGGCGATAGGACAATATTCGGTTTGTTTTAACCTATCCTAATATACTCGTATGCATATTCACAGGCATGTGGGTGCAGTAGCGATTCACATGACTTCTCGACACAGGTGTCGCTTATTATTGTAATATGTAGACAGCTGCATTAAGAGCGAATGTGTAAGGTGGATTTGAAAGTAGCAGCAATTTTCTATATAGTTACGTAGATGTTTTCTTTCTATGTGTATGTATGTGTAGCTTTTTCACTTGTGTGTCTACTAGCAGATAATAAAAATGCTGAATAATTCACGAAGCAATTTTTGCATAAGAACTTTTTGTTTTCGGCGCTGTGTGCGTTATAACCCTTTGAGTGCGAGCAATGCTCAGATTGCCAGTGGAATTAACGAAAAGTGGAAGCGACCAAAAGTGGGAATAAGCGACATAATGGTGTATTTACCACCATTCAATGCAGATGCAGCTTATGTGTGTACATATATGTATGTATGGATGTGTACTTATAAACTAGTCAATAGACTTGTTACTAAAACCCATATGGTTCATAAGAATATTTGTCTTAGCGCAACATTTGTAAGCCATAAAGACAAAATGCGAAAACAAAGATAAAATAGTGTGGAAAATGCAGCGGGATCTGCCAAAATTCTACTTACAGCGTATGGTTAAAATTTGTTGCTATTACTTCAAATATTTTCAACGAAATTGCATTAATACCATTTCTAATTCTCTACAATATTTTGCACATTTTCAAGAACAAGCAAGAAGCACTTTTAAGCATCGCATCACAGCTGCCGCCGATTTTTAACGCTGCAAAGTGGCTCTGCTGGCAGATTGGTTGTTTATACTGACTACTTAGTTTCGGTACAAGAGTGAGCGATACGGTGGCTGCATATACGCCAAGGTGTATACATATTTACATATGTAAAGAATTGTTCTGTGTCTGTGTTAGTTGAAACTATTTGCTTGATACATCTTTAACAGTTAGTTGAACTTAATCAAAATATGTGAGGTGTATCTCATGTCATAGACTTTTTTTTGGATTCAAAAAATGTGAAATTTTTGATTTTAGCAATTTTATTACTGTTAATTGTGATTAAACCTAATTGGCCTGACATGCATGTTACTCTTAAAAAAATGTTATTATACTAAGTTTCCTACTACGGTAAAAAAGCGGCAAAATCAGGCCGTGCTGTTGGAGGAATGAACCATTCTGCAGTTACCAGTTGTGTCTGCTTCTCCACTTAAAGCTTGAGATAGTTGAGGAAGGATGTCCCCACGACTATTGCCCTCTTGTGCCCTCTAACTCTTTTCATATTGCTTAATTTAGCCCAAAAGCTTTTATAAAACTTTTCACATTTGTTCCATTCGCCTGCTGCATTTATTTTCTTGACACTATCATCGATTTAATTGTGCATAATGACATTGCCTTCAGTGTTGTTTGATGATCGGTGCAGATAACTATATGCTGATTAATTGGTGTTCCACTTAGTTTGATTTGCTTTGAAGATGCTGGGGTATTTGCCCCGCGCCTATTCTCTCTGTTCTTTTTTATCCATCTCTGTGCAATACCTGTGAGTGTGGTTTTCTTTCTGCGATTTTTTCCACAATATCGTTTGTCCAGAGCTTTGCTGAATTTGAAGTTAAAATTAATGCTCTTCGGTATTTCGCTTCTGTTAAAATTGGACAGGGGAAATGTTTTCCTCACTTTCTCAACTTTTTTGGATGAAATAAGTAGTAAATAAATAATATAATAATAAGTAAATAAGAATAATAAATGATAATAGGGGTGTCTTTTACGCAAACTCTAAAACTTCCTAAAAAGGTGTGAAGTCAAGTAGCGCTTCTAGTGACACTGAATAGTCTTTCGAGTTTTCCGACTGGGCAATTTCTCCTAATGAGTTAACCAGTTTTACTAATATAGTATACATCCAGTGTATCATCTTGGGGGTGTATCCCCATATCTGCCCAGCTATTCTTCTTCGTATCGTCAGTGACCTTGTCGATTTATTCTGGAGTCGAAGTTAACTCCAGGTATCTCACTTTGAGAATAGGTTCTATTACGATATTACTTACTCGTATATCTTTCATATTTGTTTTATGTCTTCTAGTAAATGGCACTATAGCAGTTTTTCCAGAATTGATGCTTAGTTCTGCTTCCGAGCACCATTTCCTTCTTAGTTTGAATGCTCTCTGCACAAAAGAAAAGGTTTTAATATCAGCATGTGACCGTGCTTTATAGATATATAGAATAGGCTTTTATGTCTTTTAGTTATTACATCCGTATCGACTTGTGACTAAGACCAACGAAAACATACACTACCAAGTGTAACCGATCAGTTAAGTAAATGGTTCCATACTCGGTTAGATTTTCATAACATATAAACTGGATAGAAAAGTATTTTAGAGATGTTGACTGTGGCCTGTGATTTATTGAGAATTTTTGCTTATAAGCTTACTTTATCTAACCCATTCAAATAAACAGTGTGCTGATAGATGAGACATGAGTAATGGGAGACAGGTTTCTTCGCTGCAAGGTCATAGAAGCGTCAGTAATATGTTGAGTAGATCCTCATTATGTACATATCACACCTAAGTTGCAATTACCCATATACAACACAAAGTCTAGGCATTTGTATCCAGAAATCATTCCTATTTATGCATTCTTTTTTCAAGAGTTCTTTCGTAACGATGTGTGTATTTCTAGCCGTCTTCTAACATTCGGTATTTCGTTGTAGGGGCCATTAACTTAATTACTCGTAGAATGTGGAATACTTATCGGTAGTTTATGATGCCGTCAATATGATAAGTGTGTCGCACTAGTTTAATCAACCTCATTTTCCATCCTAGTTTCGAGTCTAGTATTAAAAAAGAACTAATACTTACGAAAAAAGGTTTTAAATCTAATATCAATATCGAAATATATATCAAATATTTTACCTCTATGAATAAACCTTCTAGATATTAAATCACAGTGGAATGAACGTAATACAACTATGATAATAACAGGTTGAAGGTTTACAAAAAAAAAAAGAATACGAAAAATAACTGTAAGGAAAAAATTGGAATTTCTATTGGAGTTCATTAAATTGACTACCACCACCTATAAGAAAATTGATATTTAATAGCTGGGCTCGATTTGCAAAACCTTGGACATTATCTGTTAAACTATTAAACTCAATTATTTCTATCTTTGAACTCAGCAAGCAGCAAAATCGAATAGTTCGAGTTTATTTAATTAAAACGCTTCCAAAATTACCCGATTCATCAATTTACAAATGTATTTATTCGACGAAAAAATGGACCTTTAATTTTCAGTGATGTATATATTCACTGTATATATACACTATTGTTCGTCGACATAATCTATATATATTTATATTGCTACATGATAAAAACTGTATTCACGGGTTCCCTATAACTACTGTATTAACTAGAAGGAAGCTCCAATAAATCGGTCCTACCAATTGATAAAATTAGTTCGAAGTGTCTCATACCAGGTTCTTCAATAAGTTTTGTCTTTTTATAAGAAAAACACAATTTTATGATTCAATATATAATATTTATTAGTGTATTAATCTCCCTGAACATTAATACACTTGTTCCAACGATCCTCCATTCTGTGGGTCCCATCCCTGGAGTGAAAATCTGGAAGGTCTGCAAAATACGCTTCAACAGCCGTTATGACCTCTTCATTTGATGAAAAACGCTTGCCACGCATAAATTTTTGGAGTTCTGGAAACAAATAGAAGTTGCTGTAGGCCAAGTCTGATGAATACGGTCGATGCTCCAACAATTCGAACTTTAATTCATGGATTGTAGTCATTGTCGAAATGCTCTTGTGACACGGTGCATTGTCTTGATGTAAAAAGATTTTTTTCTTCTGCAAACCGGGTCTTTTTTCACGAATTTTTTCCTTTAACTGGTGCAAAAAGTTGCAATAATATTCAGAATTAATTGTTTTACCAGCTTGCAAGTAATCTACAAACAAAATTCCTTTCGCATCCCAACAAACTGATGCCATAACCTTCTTGGCCGATTTTCGGACACGAACTGGTTTCGAAGGCAAGCACCACTCTTTAACCTCTTGTTTTGATTCAGGATCATGGTGACAGACCCAAGTCTTAACCGCAGTGATGAATCGACGCACAAAATCCACTTAATCATTTTTAAAACGCTCCAAAAATTATTGAGAAAGTTGCATTCGCATGAGGCACCGATTGTGCACACAGCTTTATAAACCCAAAATTTCACTTAAAATATGACTTACACTGCCTAATGAGATGTGTAGAGCCTCTACTAAATCTCTCTCAGTCAATCCTGTATTTTGGCAATGATTTCTGGTGTTGATACGCGTTTTGAACGTCCTTCACCTGGATCGTCTTCAAGGCTTATACGACCACATTTAAATTCAGCAACCCTTCTTTGTACTTCGTTTGGTGCTACCCCATCCAAAAATAAGAATTTTATCCCTGCACGATATTTAATTTTTTCCATTGTAGAAGAATACTGTGACACCGGCAACACTAAATGGCTTGTAAACAAAGAATGAATTGACAGATTGAAATAAAACTTATATATACACACTAATATATTAAATACTATTTTCAACCTTATCGATTGAATGCATATTGGGCAATGCATAAGAGCTAGTTGTTAACCAATGTCTGCTAAGCACGCGGAAGGTTCAAAGTACCATTGTTAAAACGCGTGATGGCAAAAAATATCCAACTCGTTCCCAACTTCGATGTAAGCTTCACCAGGCTGTACCCTCTTGTCAGTTCATCGGCTTTGTGGTCACCGCCGATATTAAATTTGATCTCAAATTGAGCTAGGTCAGTGCTAGCAATGCTGATCTTCTGGCAGAGTAAACGTTTGTCCTGATGAAACTTGATTCACTTGTTCTTTAAGCTTAGTATCCAACTCTCAAGAAATGTAAAAACTTAACATAAAAAAAAGCTTAAGAAACGGTCAAGAAACTTTCCTGCGATAAATTTACTTGTGCTAGTATGTAGCTCTAATGAAATCTAGTAATAATTTTTAAAACATTTTTTCAATAAAATGCGAATATGGCAAACCTGGTTTTGCGAAGAAACATGAAATCAACAATTGCTTCTTGAAGGAAATTCAAAGTAATCGTTAAAGTCATCCCAAAATAGTTAAAACCACTATTATGAAGTATAGTTACTTTTGAAATGTTGTATAAAACCTACCTACCATGCATAAATGCATATTGCGCACAAAGTTTATTTTCTTTGTTTATTCCTTCTTGTTCTTGTAATGCCGATCATTCACAATGCGTAACCAGCTATCAAATTACTTGAACAATGCGTAACCAGCTATCAAAATTACTTGAAGAAATAATGTATTTTTTTCTTGAGCAATTACTTGAGAACTGGAAACGAACCTTTACCACAGAAAATTGTTATTTAGAACCCTAAATGCCTGAAAATTTATAAAACTGAAAATTATTGCTTCTTATCACTCTGTTAAATTTTTTTTATCACAAAATTCCTCAATCTTAGCAAATCTTGATTATTTATTAAAGTCACCTTTGACTACCAGAAAAGTGCAAACAATCAAAATTCATCCCACACAACAAACGCTGGTGCGGCAAGCACAACAACTATTAAGTATATTTCAGTCAATTTATCCAGGCTGTTGTGAAATTGACAAAGTGCTCAAATTGAAAATCATCTTATTTAGCAAAACGATTGGATTTAACTCGCTTGCCCGCTTTGGAACGGAAATGAACCCATTGCGAGGCGGGCACAATGAGTAAAGTGTGGCATACACCGCCGGCAATATGTTTAGTCGGCCAGGAGGTCAACATCTGTTTACTGCCGGCCGCCAAATGTCAGTGTTTGTATGCTACCACTGCTTAGTGCTAAGTTAGCCATTTTTCCTGTCTGCTTCCTGTCACCGCCTGCGCTACTACGCTTTGTTGCTGCTATATCGCTGTTGTTGCTGCATTTTCTGCTTAACGTTGTTTTTTTTTGCTGTTGTCACTGCTTTTACATTGTGTTTATGGCATTGCCCGTCCTAAGCCCGGTCGCTGTCTACAAAAACATTGGCTCGTATTAACTTTAATGCCTCTACAGATTATTATGATTATTGCCTTTCCGTTGCGCGTGTGTTTGTCTTGCCACAATGCCCGAATGCCTGAAATCCATTTTATTTTCTTTCACTATTGTTTTTATAACAGTATTATGTATATGTGTACGAGTAAATTTTTGGCTTAAGCTTGCGCCATGATTTTTATCCTATTGCATTTGTATATTGTTTAATGGCACTTAATATTTCATTTCATGGTTGTGACTCGGTCAGCCAGTCGCTATCCCCAAATATCCTTGTTTAGTGCAATTTTTCAGCTCTTCCTTTTTCTTCATTTTTTATTTATATGCCGTTTGTCTTTTACGCGATTGACCACAATTGTTTGGATATCCCTTTTTGATTTTCTGCTAGCTTACAAATAAATGTGGCGAAGGAGTGTGTGCGATTTTTTTGTTTGTTAAATCGGGTCACTTAGTGTGCATTATTGGCGGATGATAAAATATTTATTGTTAGAATGACAATTGTATTAATGGAAATGGTTACAAGAATATGGCTTTAAAAATCTTATTTTACATCGCTAAATAAGTTTATATGGTGTGTTTTTAAGTGAAGTGTGTTTTTAAGTGAATGAAACATTCGTAACACTATCAATATTTGGACATTAAGTGTTTGTAAATTTTAGTGCCCTTTGTACTTAAAAGGAATTCTGAGCATAGCTACCTTCACTATGACCAATCATCTCGTCCATTCACGTCAAATCTACTGCCTGGAGCATGTATCACTTAAAGCACTGAGTAACCGCTTTATTTTCCATTTTAAACAAAAAAGTTAAATTTGGCGGCACGTGGGCCATGATACATTTTTTATAGTTGTATGCTATAAAAAATGGAGGATGGAGTCATGTGTAGAAGTTCACGCAAGTGAGGAAAGTTCTCTGATCGCCATTCACTTGGGAGTGGCCAGAAACGATTCTTTTACACATGGCTCAAGCAGCTCACTACTTCCGGTCTTTGACCAAGTATCCTCTGGGTAGCCTAAGAACATCCGGCAGA
>NC_052500.1:49771321-49919379 GCF_016617805.1 Bactrocera tryoni | reverse complement strand
GATTCTAACGCACTAGTCGACATACAGATCGCGATTCCAGGGGCGCTAGATTCAAAAAGTCCTCTTCAGTGACATCTGTGCCATCAAAATAATGATTAGTGTTTAGTATACGCTTGTCTTTCTGAAGTACATATAGTGGAGTCGGCTATTTTTCCGAATACCAGGATGTCACGAAATGTAAAACAGACGATCAGTCGGCCGAATAACGTGGCAAAGGGGAGCCGAAGCAGCAAAGACAGTTTTCTTCGACTATCGAGTAGTGGTGCACTCCGAGTTCCTTCCGACCAACCAAACTATCAACAGAGAATACTATTTGAGTGTTGTGAGTCGCTTGCACGAAGTTATTCGTAAGCAGAAGCCGAAATTGTGGGCCGACAACTTTTGGTTTTGCAACACGATAATGCATCGTCCCATACTGCATTGATCCTTCGTGAGTGTTTTGATTTGGCTCCGTGTATCTTCCGATTGTTCAGCAAACAAATCGCTACTCGCATTCCAGAAGTTGACTTTAACAACTGTTACGAAGATTGCGAAACGTTGACACAAGTGTACCGGGGCCAAGGGCGATTACTTTGAGGAAGACGACATAGAGTTTGAAGAACTAATTAAGAATTTTAAAATTATGAACAAAGTCAGTGACTCGATCAGACCAATTTCATCGGCGATTCAACGTTTTCTTCGACAGTAAGCTATAGCAAATTTCTTGAACAAATCTCGGCAAATGAAAAAGCCTTCCACAGAAGCAATTTATTCCCATCGTTGAATTTTCAAAACAGCTGGATACTATAGATATCGGCAGTTCCGACAAACAAGCAGTTTTTTGATTAGAAAAGAAAGTGTGCACAATTTATAATCTATATATCCATAAATAAGGAACTATATTTACACGCAAATGGTTGGATAGACAAACAGAAGAAGGGATATAGCTAAATCGACTTAGCTCTTAATGCTAAGCAGGTATATGCAGGGTTTATACGGAAAGTTATAGAACTGAGTTAATTTAAAAAAATTTATTGAACCAATCTCTACAATTCTTGAAAAACTTTCAAAATCGGCTCCTTCTGCGTCGATACAGGGCTGCCAGCGCGAGCAAGGAAGGCATCACGGGATAGCCACGAGAGCCGAGGTACATGCTGCTTGGACCCTCTCTGTCATCTCAAAATGCCTTCCTTTCATCCGCCTTTTTAGACAAGAAAAAAATTACGCTATTCCTTTATATCCTGTGATTACGTTACTCAAAAATTGGGGGTCACTTTCACACATGTTCAAATTTTCTTGGCATACTTCCTCTTGCCGCAATTTCAGTAAGCACTTTTGGGACCATATCCGCATGTTCAAGTGCTCCGTCACTTGTCTGCTTGATCATACCAGACGTCTCTGTCGTAGATTTACCGAATTTTACATAGAATTTAATCGCGTACCTCTGCTCTAACGAACGCTGTATTTTCGGCTTGCACCACTCACAGAAACATGTCGCGCGAAAATGTTTGTCCAGACTCCAGGTGCTCGGAGACAACTGACGAGCCGCTGGTTCGTTAGCTAGGAAGAAAATCAGTCCTATTACTTTCTGGACAAACCCCCTATATACATCTTATGATCTCTTGCGTTTACTCTTGAGTATAACAAATATCGTGGCAAACATAAAATACTTTGTTCAGATTATAAAAATTACAAGATTAATTTCGAAACTAACTAACTGTACTAACTTTCTGAAAAAGTTGTGAACTATAGTTTCTGTTTTTCATTATAATTAAAACGTAACTACATTATCAAGTTTTTGTAAGCAGAAATTTTCCTATCACCCTTTTGGATGCTTTTTGCCAATATTTTATCTAAGTATCAACAAGTATTGAGTTTCTAATGGATTCTGCAGCCTTGCATGGGAGATCTATTTGATTGGAGGCCTGTTAATACTTCTCATTCTAACAGCATTGAAGGAATTTAAGGTATTAATTTTGTTTTAGAATATTTTAATGCCACTGATCCACTATCTCTAAAGGGCCCAGTACATACTCGTTAGTTTGAGGTCTTTCGAAAATATACTTGATTTGTCCCATTAATTGTGATTGTCTATTCTCCATGAACAGAAAAACTTCAATGTATGCCGAAAAATATTCCTGCCCTACTATATTTTAATTGAGCCGAATCGGACTTCCAAAACAGCGTTCCACTTACGAGGCCTACTAAGGGATTTGTATAGTATTTATATTAATCACTAGGCGAAAGAATTTTCCATGCCTATGTATGTATTCAGATCTAGAATTGAGGCCTTTTATACATAACTATACCATGAGGAAAAATTTAATGCTGAGTACCCCCCTCATTACACACAGCCACTGCATTTCTTTGTTTACTTTCTTCTGCAGTAGAAAACATATTTGAAAGCGCATAAATAAAAATATATTACAACGCTAAACATCACATTTCCACTAATAATAGCGGCACTCGTATATTCTGTACATCTCTTTTTCTCCAACCCTTTACATTACCGCTTGAAATTCCTTTTACTCCTACTTTGCCAACGATACACCATAAGTGGATTAGTTTTTAGGGCCATTATCGAAATATTATTCCTTATTAACGTACTTATATACATCATATATGTAAGTAAGGCTCACATTGCAATGTAATTGAATACATTATTCAATATTTGTTGGCAACACATTCGATTTCGCGCATCCAACGCTAAATTCTCTACACTCGTAAATACTCAGAAAACAATTCCGCAGCAGCAATACCAACATATCTCAGCGATACTTCTTCTCCCAATTCTAACTGTTTTAATGAATTTTCGTTTAGCGCTGAAAAGGTGTTTTGCTCAAAAATTCCCTCAGCACATTTATTTACACGCTCATATTGCTATTAGGAGGAACCAAACAGAAATTATTGCAATCCAATTCAAAGCACAGCTCCTCACCTTCACCGGAAAATGCAGCAAATATTTCTCATTTTAGCTGAAGCAATAAATTTTGGAAATTTATAATTGCAAAATGTCGAGATGGCTTGTGCAATGCTGAGCTGAATCTTAAATGTGTACAGTTATGCTGCTCTTACAAGCGCCTTTTGTCATTTCAGTCGTTATGGACATTTTTTGCTTATTTATTGGTAAACAGCTGTTGTGAGCTGTTAAAAGATGCGAAAGCTTTATCGTAATCATTGTGCGAACTACAAATTGGTTTTACAAAAGTTTTCTATAATGTTGTCCTAACGACTTATTCTACAAGAATATTTTACATAATTATTTTTTGAAGTGTTAGTACTTTTTTCTTTAGCTTGAAAGATTGTAAGATAATACTAATTTTTCTGTAATTTCCTATTGAAAAGAAATAGGCAGGAAACTTGAGTACCATCATAACATATTTTTTTCATCTAAAATTTTTTTCAAGTATGTGCAATTAGTCGAATTACATATGTACTCACACATGCATAGCAAAATATACGATAGATTGTAGTGTATTTATTTTTTTGTATTTTATCTATTTTCGGCATTCTTCTTCTTCTTCTTTACTGGCGTAGACATCGCTTATAGCCTTGACAGACGGCAGCGTTAATCCGGATTAACTGCGCACTTAATCAGATCCAAATTTGTAGGTGACAGACGGCAGCTATGCGAGTTTGAAACTCTCATAAACAGCTCATTGTCCTTTTTATAATATTGATAGAAGATAAACATTACGGTTGTTAGCCGACCAATTTTTACCAAACCATTTTTTATTACAAAAGCATATCAACACATTATTTTTAAAACTGCATCATAACATAGAAGTTTTATTGATATTATATTGAGAATTTGATAAACAGCTGTCAGGGTTGCTTGTTTTTCATTCACAATAGATGAAAATTGGCCATTTTTAACAATGTTGCCAACGAAAATCTCGCAAACTCCCTAAAATTTTGAGAGTTATTTTTGGATTCAGCAACGGAGTTAGCTGTGGTAACTCCTGAATTAATCCCAAAAAATGCAATTAATCTGGTTTAACGCTGCCGTCTGTCAATGCTATTACTCGATTATAGCCGAGTTAACACCAGCGCGCAAGTCGTTTCTTCTTTTCGCTACGTGCCCCAATTGGATATTCCAAGCGAAGCCAGGTTCTTCTCCACCTGGTCCTTCCAACGGAGTGGAGGTCTTCATCTTCCTCTGCTCCGCTGAACTATGTCAATGTCGTCGTATATCTCGTACAGCTCATCGTTCCATCACATGCGATATTCGCCGTGGTCAACGCGCAAAGGGCCATAAATCTTTAGCAGAACTTTTCTCTTCAAAACTCGCAACGTCGACTCATCAGTTATTGTCATCGTCCAAGCATCTGCACTATATAGCAGGACGGGAATAATGAGTGACTTATAAAGATTGGTTTTGTTCGTTGAAAGAGGACTTTACTTTTCAATTGCCTGCTTAGTCCAAAGTAACACCTGTAGGCAAGAGTTATTCTGCGTTGGATTTCCAGACTGACATTGTTGGTGGTATTTATACTGGTTCCTAAATAGACGAAATTATCTACAACTTCGAAGATATGATAGTCAACAGTGACGTGAGAGCCAAGAGAGACGAGTGCGACGACTGTTTGATTGATTGCAGGAGATATTTCGTCTTGCCCTCGTTCACTAACGAGGAACCAGAACTAACGGTGCGGGTGTTCAGGCCGATGATATCAATATCACACTCTTCACTCTTACTTTTATAGAAGATTGTACCTGATCGATTAAGTTCCGTAGCTCGAATTATTTTCTCCAGCAGCAGACTGAAGAAGTCGCACGTCGTTTACTATCGAACAACTGAGAGAGGTTCTTCCCGATCCTAACAGAGCTTTTGGTGTTGCTCAACGTCAGTTTACACAGCCGTATTTGTTTTGTACGGATACCGAATTCAGACATCGTGGCATAAAAGCAGCTCCTTTTGGTGCTGTCGAAATCAGCTTTGACATCGACGAAGAGGTGATATTAGTCTAAAGCCACACTCATAAGGTCCAAACAGTTTTTTGACGGTGCGCTTTAATTTTTCATAGTACGCTCAAAAGAACCTTATACGCGATGTTGAGGAAGCGTATCCCACGGTAGTGGGATTGTGGGGTTTCCCTTTTTGTGGATTGGGCAGAGCATTATCACATATTATTAAAAGAAAAAGATGCACTATGAGTGTCATTAAGGTATGTAAGGTCTTAAAATTTTATAATTTGAAGGCTTCCTTCTGGAACTATCTTCAATAAACACATGCAAATCGCCAGTAGTAATGGCGGGCGATTTTAACGCATGGTCTATTGTCTGGGGTAGCAGAAGTTCAAACCATAGTGGGCGCCTAGTTCTAGAATTCCTAAGTCAAACCAACCTCACAATAATTAATAGCGGCACGAAAAATATTTACCAAAAAGGAAATAAAGGCTCTATAATAAACCTGATGTTTGCAAATGACGCACTAAGCAGACGCATTAAGTGGGAGGAGACATGTTTACTAATATTGACCACATGGCCATCATTGCTAAAGTTTTTTCTGTCGAGACCAGGAACTCCCACGCAGTAACGCTATACAAAGACGAAGCTCGAAGCAAAGGGATTTTGATACTGACTTTTTCATTTGCGTCGCACGCCTCGATTTCTAGGGCTGGGCGACGAAACGAAGCTGCTAAGTCACCCTCCATGGTTACAGCAGAAGACGTACTATTGGCCATAGCTAAAAAATCAAAAGCAACAAAGCGCCTGGAATCGATGGCATACCAAACAGAGCTCTAAAGTTCAACACCCACTCTTTTCGCTAAAATATATAGCGCATGTATAAAAGAAGAGATGTTCCTCGATCTCTAGAAAGTCCAGTGTCTGGTTTTAATCCCAAAACCAAAGACGCCACCAGATGAACCTTAATCGTAGCGATCTTAGCGACTGCTTCAGAAAACAGAGGTCCACTATCGATGCGCTAAAAATAAGTGTCGACTCTGCAAAATGTGCAGTAAGTGGCAAAAGATGAAAAGGTGGTACAAAAAAATAATGTGCGCTGATTACCCTGGATGTGAAGAATGCATTCAACTCTGCTAAATGGACATAATATATATGTATATTCGAAGCCCATATAAAATACGCGCCACCGTACCCTATTTCAAGTTAAGTACCACAAGGTTCTGTATGTATTTTTCCATTGTCCTCGGTTTCTACACATATGGGAAAAGCGAGAAACAGCACTAGGTGGTAGCTTAACGGTGGAAAGTTTGACTGCATTTATGTGTCAGTCCACTGTGAAGTGGAAAGCTGTTCGCGAAGCGGCAACTTCCATCACGAAAAAATTAAGAGAGTTACAGCAAAACAAGCTTCAGTCCGTCCATGCTATAAAGGAGATGTAAAATGTCTTGTCACTACGGCGAAGTAATGCCTTATCTGGTGTTTCCGTGAGAAAGTCTTGACTGGGGAGTAGGTTGGGTTTAGCGGATTAAAGTTCCGCACTCCGGCCTTCGATGCTTCCTGCTACTATAAAAAAAGGTAGGTAAGGTATCATCAACAACATATAAAGAGTAAAGTCAACCGAATATTTGAAAATTAGTTATATGGGGCAAGCGCAAGTTTTCAACCGATTATATTCCTTTTAAGCACAAAGACGAACCATTACTAGAAAAACACGCACAAAATCATTCTATTGGTATTTTGGAAATATTTTCAGTAAAAAATCATCTATAAGCCATGAGGTCCACATATACAGCCCATTGTCCAGTTTGACACTGGCTCCTATAAAGCACTATTGCACCGTTGCAATGTGTCTAACGCATTTAGTTGCTTTATCTCACTTTTAGTAAATTTTAACAAAACCGTTAAATGGGGAATTAGCAAAGACATCGATTTTAACTATTTCAGAAAATATGTCGATTTTGTTGAAATAACTTGAATGGTTTTGGAGATAATAATACACATTAAACCTATTAGGGGCCGAAGCCAATCCCACCTTGTATGGTTTTTCAAACATATTTCGAATCATTGTATCAATTTACAGGTTTGTAACTTAATTTGCGGCTCAGTTCTGACACTTTTTAGTTTTTGATTAATAGTGGTTCCTTAGCAAGGTAGTGTTGCGATTACGCCCATCTAAAACAGAATTCTTCCATTTCTAAATTCAAATGTGGGAGAGTCGAAAGGGAGTTCTGAGATGACTATAGGATACGTCATCATTTTTAGGCAACGTCGGTGAACTCGGTAACTCACTGTATATAAAGTGAGAGTTTCTTTTTCTACAAATTCAAGAATTGTAATTTTCATCACGGCCGACGTGATGGACAATTCGTTTGAGTATTTTTGTATCTATCTCAACCAGCAGCGAACGAATAATGTCAGATCTTTAAAAAAGTCTCATGTGCACATATCGACATGAATCTGAAAAGAATCTGTATTGCTGTGAAAGCAACAGATATTCTAGTAATCTTCTGCATGTGTTACAACCTAAAACTATAGAAAACAGACATTTAAATACAGCAAACCGACGTACGGTGCTTGAAATCATTCCGAAGTCATGCCACTATTCCTCTCGTCTAGCAACTCCTTTTGAACCCAAACAGTAGTTTATAACTTTAGCTTTCTACATTTTTCTTCAATTCGACAGTGGCTTATATTTGACTGGATAATAGTTCTTTTTGAAATTTTCTCCACGCTGTGAATCCTTCAAAAGCTTTACAGTTGGTGCTTTCGACTCTACCAGCACCATGCCATTAGCAACAATAATACAATACAAGCCTACTGGGCTCCAGCCGATCTAACAAGCCTTTAAAAATTAGGGTGCAGTCAGAAATTTACACCTTCAGCCGCGGTACCAATTATGTGCCTTATCTTAAACTTTCTTTTGTTGGGCATTCATTTGTTTGAACTGCTTAATCTAATAACACTGGTAAACACTGTTTTTGTCACATAAACTTTGTTATGATTTTTGTTTATGTTGGTGTACCCTCATTAAAAATATATAACAGTTTTGTTTCTATCACATCCAGTTTTCTTGTGACAGCTACATATTCATAACTGACCTCATATACGTTTCTTTGTTTACATAACTACATTTAGTCGACTGTGTAACTATTGTGTTTGCTAAATTACATTTTATTTACATTAGTTAGATCGTAAATATGCCACGAAAGTGTTTGAACAACCCGGACAATTTTTGTTATGTGTTTGGAGAATTAACTGTTAAACAGTTAATCTTGTGAGGAATCAAGACAAATCCTGGGTTCCACATAAATGTTGTGTAACGTGTGTGAGGCTCCTTTTAGGTTGGGCTAAACAAGAACCTAGACATTTGTCATTTGCTATACCAATGATTTAGACGGATCCAAAGAATCACGTAAGTGATTGTTATTTTTGTTTGACTCAAACAAAAGGTATTACTAACAAATCCAAACACACTATCCAGTATCCAAACTTGTCTTCGGCCAAGAGAGTCATCCTACATAGTGCCGAACTGCCTATGCCGATGCCTCCAAATCTATCAAAAAGTGAGAATTCTAGTCCGAAATTTGTTCTCAGTGAACATAATAAGGTTTCTGAAGATATTGACTCAAGTTGTGAATCGCCAACTTCAAAAGAACCGCATTTATTGACACAACGTGATTTAATCGATTTAGTACGTGATTTAAATCTATCTAAAAAAAAGGCCGAGCTTTTGGGGTCTAGATTAAACGACTGGAATTTACTTTCTCGTGGTACAAAGATTAATTAGACAAACAAGGTGAGGGGTTCCATCAAGACATTTCCTTAAGGGAGAAGCGTTATCAAGTGAAATGGAGTCCAGGAATGCTAGCAGACTATTGTTGGAGACTTAAAGGGACCTACCGGAAGCCAAATATTCAAGAAAATCATAAGTATCTATTAAATATTAGGAAATAATTCTCGAAGTGTGGCTGAATTTTGTACTTTTTACGAAAATATATGTTTTGATGTCACAAGAAAACATGATGTGAACATTTTTTTTCATTGATATATTATTATTTTGTGGCCCTAGTAGTATATTCAAAATTTGGTATAAATTTTCATGTGACAAAAAAAAATTACAAATTTGTTGACCAGTGTAATTGGTAATCATATTTACGTCCTAGTTTCAATTATCGATTTCATGTGTCATTCATTTCGCGATTTGGCGCTGGCATTCCCAAACCGACTAATAAACTTTTTCACATGACGTAACACCTGTCTTCGATCATGAGTAAAGACCGATTATGTATCACTTCATTCATCTGAAGATCGTCATTTGTGAAGCTAATTTGATGTAAAATATCTTCAGACATATTATCCTTGTATTTGTGCCACAGGTTAGATGGATTCGATGGTTTCGTTGGAAAGCATGTTGAAACGAGTATGGCAAATAATGCCCGCATCTGACTCCTAGATGATATTGGTATTTTATGTATTTATTGAAGCAATTAAAACATTTGAATGATTCTTACTAATATTTTGAACAAATGCTTATGATTTTAAATGTTATTTTAGTATTTATGAATTGTACAGACATTTGACATAAAAGTGTAAATAGTATACTATGTTTGTCTCATGGTTCTAAGCTACGTCTCCACCGTCCTCCATCCGCCGTTCTTGAGTTATAAATTATGTAACTAACACGACTTTCTTTTATATATGTATACATATATAGATTTATATATCGCATCAAAAATCAGAATAAGTATTAATATTTAGACTTTTAAGTTTACCTGAATTTTTGTTCGTTATTTCCGGCGATATTTATAGAATTATCTAAAGAAAAAAATTTAAGTTTTCTTTTTGGCCCAGCTTTAAGATGAGTATCAGTAGTGCGAGAATAAACCAAGAAAAAACGTTAACTTCGGCTGCACCGAAGCTAATATACCCTACACAGGTGCATTTCTTTTAGTAACTATGTGTCCAGTTTGCATGGAAGCTATATGCTATAGTAATCCGATCTGAACAATTTCTTCGGATATTACATTGTTGCCTTAGAAAATAATGTATACCAAATTTCGTGAAGATACATTTTCAAATGTGAAAGTTTTCTATACAAGAACTTGATTCCGATCGTTCAGTTTGTAAGGCCGGTATATGTTATAGTGGTTCGATATCTGCAGTTCCGACAAATGAGCAGCTTCTTGAAGAGAAAATGACTTTAGCAAAATTTCAAAACGATATCTTAAAAACTGAGGGACTAGTTCGTATATGTACAGACAGACGGACGAACGAACAGACAGACGGACATGGCTAAATCGGCTCAGCTCAACATATTGATCATTTATATATATATGTATACTTTATAAGGTCTCCGACGCTTCCTTCTGGGTGTTACAAACTTCGTGACAAACTTAATATATGTATGTACCCTGTTCAGGGTATAAAAATTACAAATATCTTAAAACTTGCCAGCTTAAAATTACCCTCACATAATTTAAAAGCTCGCTTTGTTACAGCGTAGCTTATTTTGTTGCTTCAATTACTTCCTTCACGTTACTAAATACTTCTAGAGCTTATTTATTTGCTTATACTGCTTTCAACGAACTTTCTAAGCAATAATCAACAGGCATCAACTCAATAATTAAAATTCACATAAAATATATATTTGTTTAAGTTTCAAAGAGTTTATAGCTGATGCATATTTTCAAAAGAGAGAAAAATGCGCTCACAAAAATCCGCATTATTAAGCAATATACATAGACGTTACGTATACGCAGCGGTGTCCAGTTACGCAAATTAAACACATAAAAATATAAATAACGTGCGCAAATAACAAACAGGAAATAAAATACGGTTAAAATTAAACAAAGAGAATAGTTGAAAAATTATGACGTCGGAAGAGTTTAGGTGAATTAATTTTAAATCCCAAGAGAAAGGCAATGAAATCCAAGTATAATGAAGTACACCGCATTGTGTTGTGTGGCATATGAGTTAAGCGGGAGGGTAAGAGGATAATATGGTATGTATGTGCGGATTAAAAAAGACATGTGAGCATGTGTAAAGTGTGACTTTGCGCTTACGCTGTGCAAACGACAAGAACAAGCAGCCACGCAAATCCTTATGAATGCGCTAGGTACACACATACATGCGTGTGTTTGCATGTGTGAGTATTGAATGATATTCATTTTCATACGCATCCACCTACTTATAAAGCGTATAACTGAACTTAGGGCACACTTGTGAACTTGAGCTCTTCGTTATGTGGAATTATGAGAGCGGATGTGTGTAGCAAACGTAAATATGTAAATGATTTGCTGCGTATGTATTAACGTTAAGCATTGGCAGAGTGTTAGAAAGTGTACTAATAATAAAAAGTCATTTCCATTACAAATGAGCTTATTATGCAACCTACGCAATTAAACACACACACACAAATTCAATGAGGCGTAGAGCGGGGAAGTCGCTTAGTTATAAGTATTACGAGCGGTAGAAAATAAAAGGATTTGCATCTGATTACTAAGCAAGCGGCTGAAGAGCGAGCAAAAGCTCAGTGCGGGCCAAGGATGCGTAGAGCGGATGGGACGGCGCTGTGTGTAAACAAAAGACAACAAAGCGGAAAGTGGAAAGTGAAAGTTCAGGGGTGGCCCTCACAAAAGCCAATTGTTTGGCACACAAAGAGCGCCGCGGTACAAGCGACTTATAAAAGTTATGGGTGCAGGCGCTTTTGTGTGGCGCTTGAGCAGAAACCATGGCATATTTTAATAATGAAAATTGTATGCCTAATTTGCGTGTGAATTTATTAAATGAGCGATAATAATGGTAATAGCCGCGCAGGATGAAAGGGCAGCACGCTTCAAACTGTTAATGTAAATATAATGGCGCATAGAAATTTATTAATATTTGCGCATAATTGAATTGTGGAGTGATTCATCTTCACCTGCAATTATGTGTGACGCCCAAAGGTACGTTAACAATGGCGTAATTTAAGTGCGCTGGTAAGGTACAAAGCAACGCAGCGCTGTTATTGTCAAAAGTAAAAAATATTTTGCACAAAGGAATAGGAAAATATAAGTTAGGAAAGTACTAAATATAAAGAAGTTGCTATCTGAAGAGTCCCTTATAAAATAAATGCACCTTTAATAAGAAAACTATAATGATATAGATAAATCCAAAAAACGACTTTTTCCTGAGTATTAGATCAAACCAATTTCTTAAAATATTTAGTAGTAAGTCAAAAAAGAGTCCAAATTTTAGATACATGCCTTCAAAGTCCGTCCGTCCGTCTGTCCGTCTGTTTGTATATATATGAACTATTCCCTCGGAACTGTCGATATCGGAACACAATAGCATATAACTGCCATACAAGCTGAACGATCGGAATCTAGTGCTGGTATGGAAAACTTTTGCATTTGACAAGACAAAATTTGGTATAGATTATTTTCTAAGGCAACAATGTAATCTCCGAAGAAATTGGTCAGATCGGTTAACTATAGCATATAGCTACCATACAAACTGAATGATCGAAATCAAATGTTTGCGTTGGAAACTTCCTCATTTGACAATATGCTTCACGAAATTTTGGTATGAGTTATTGTTTAAAGAAATAATGTAATATTGAAAGAAATTATTCAGATCGGCTGACTATAGCATATAGCTGCCATACAAACCGAACGATCGGAATCAATTTAAATTTGAGAGTCTTACAGCCTAAAACAAGCGAATTTTGAACAAAACAAAAAATCTCTCTGACAAATTATGTACATATGTCCGTTCAACGATCTACGGTTAGAAAAGAAATAAAAAAATGTAACTTTAACCAAAACTTGGTTCATTTTTGCCCTGTCGAGACTTAATTTGAATCAGATCAAAGGACTCCGCCAATTAGCCGGTCCCTCAATTATATTGTGGAAGGAAAGTAAGGTTGGTTCAGGCACTCCGATTGGCTTCTAGTACGTGTCTCGGGTGTAAGAAAAGAAGCGAGTATTACCCACAAGAAACGAACAAATGCTGCAAACAGCGGATACTAGCTGTTAGACCTAGCCCGAAAGGTCCCAGGTTCCTAGATATCTAAAGACTCACATCTTCATTAGGGACAAAATGGATGTAATATCCACAGTTTTGATACTGAAGATTCTGGTCAAACCAAGCGCGGAATTTAGAAAGAGTTTAATAGACATATTCCATCATGTCATCAACTCGTTGCCGGCTCTCGATCGTGTTCAGAGATGCAGGAGGAGGGAAGTAGAAGGGAAGTTTTAGATACAAATATATGCAATAGAAGTGCAGATTGCCAAGTCTCTTTAGAGCACTCCCTTTCCGACAGGAATAGGTCCAAATAAACTAGAACACATAGGTGGCCCAGCTTAGTCTATCTATGGTACAATCTGAGTACCTGACTCGATAAATTTCGTGGCAGATTAGGGTCAAGTAGATGACAGAAGGCCAAAGTTATTTTCATACCGAAACTGGAAGAGGAAAAGTACTCCTTCCAAAAATCTTTCAACCGTTCAGTGTAACATTTTTATACTCTCGCAACAATGTTGCTAAGGAGAGTATTATAGTTTTGTTCACATAACGGTTGTTTGTAAGTCCTAAAACTATATGAGTCAGATATAGGGTTATATATACCAAAGTGATCAGGGTGACGAGTAGAGTCGAAATCCGGATGTCTGTCTGTCCGTCCGTCCGTCCGTCTGTCCGTCCGTCCGTGCAAGCTGTAACTTGAGTAAAAATTGAGATATCATGATGAAACCTAGTACACGTATTCCTTGGCTCCATAAGAAGGTTAAGTTCGAAGATGGGCAAAATCGGCCAACTGACACGCCCACAAAATGGCGGAAACCGAAAACCTATAAAGTGTCATAACTAAGCCATAAATAGATATTAAAGTGAAATTTCGCACAAAGGATCGCATTAGGAAGGGGCATATTTGGACGTAATTTTTTTGGAAAAGTGGGCGTGGCCCCGCCCCCTACTAAGTTTTTTGTACATATCTCGGAAACTACTATAGCTATGTCTACCAAACTCTATAGAGTCGTTTTCTTCAGGCATTTCCAAATACAGTTCAAAAATGGAAGAAATCGAATAATAACCACGCCCACCTCCCATACAAAGGTTATGTTGAAAATCACTAAAAGTGCGTTAACCGACTAATAAAAAACCTGATAAACACTAAATTTTACGGAAAAAATGGCAGAAGGAAGCTGCACCACCCAGGCTTTTTTAAAAATTGAAAATGGGCGTTGCGTCGCCCACTTATGGACCAAAAACCATATCTCAGGAACTACTCGACCGATTTCAATGAAATTCGGTATATAATATTTTCTTAACACCCTGATGACATGTACGAAATATGGGTGAAATCGGTTCACAATCACGCCTTCTTCCAATATAACGCTATTTTGAATTCCATCTGATGCCTTCTCTGTATAATATATACTACATTAGGAACCAATGATGATAGCGGAATAAAACTTTACAAAAATACGGTATATACGAGAGTATAAAATGTTCGGTGAGACCCGTACTTAGCCCTTCCTTACTTGTTCCTATTAAAAAGTATGAGGAATTCGACGATTTATTTGAACGAAGAAACCCGCCAAACAGTTTTGAGTGCGGGCAGCATGCGTATGTCAAAGGGAAATCGGTTGATACCAAATGGAAAGATAGAATGCTAATCTAAATTAGAATACTATCATGGACTTTCATCCAATTTTTTTCAAGTTATTGTATCGAAGTGACGCTACTTCGGATTTTTCTCGTTTACAATGGAAAAAGTGAATTGGAATTGAGAACAAATGTTGTTTCTGTTAGAGAAATTCATCACAGTTGGAAGTCAATGGCTTAAGCGTCCAGTCAAGGACCAAACTTTCACCATTCGTTCAATGACCGGGTAGCCGGGTACCCAGGTAGAGCAGATGTAGAAGTCCTTAGTATACTGAATAAAAATGTTTTTTCTGTGTAAGTTGGCTACATGGTAATAGGAATATCTATATATGGGGACATAGTGTATAGTTCTCGTAGAAATAACGAAAGCGGAGTGCCAAGGTCAATGGATATTTAGGTACCTAAGCTGTCCCTCTCCCCTTTCCATTTCGGACGAAAAGAAAGAAACGTGTTAAGTTGGAATTCTACAAACGTAGTGAACAGCGTAGAAATTATACAGAGATAGTTAAGTGAAAAAAAATATACAAAATAAATATTATGAATAAATAAATTGTATTTAATCTAAACGCAATGGCTGATTCAACGAGTTTTCGACGGTAAGGCGAGATTTATTTATTTTATTTTCGAGTATATTATTTATTTTATGTTTTCATTTTAAAAAATAGTAATTAGTATAATAATATACGCTATATTATATAATAGTATAGTAATATATGTATTATATAATAGTACCACACAAAGGATCCGGTGGAAACATTACAATGGATAATTTCTCCACAACTCTTCCACTAGCAAAATTTTTACTATCTTGAAACTTAACGATTGTTGGTACTCTGAAGAAAAATAAAGCATACATTCCACCAGCAATGGCTGTTTCAAAAACTCGAGAAGAATTATCCCCTGTATTTGGCTTTCATGAAAAAGTAACCCCATGTAGTTATGTGCCAAAAAAGAACAATGTAGTAATTATGCTATCATCAATGCATCACGAAGCAAAAATTAGTGATAGTGCAAAAAAAAAACCCGAAATCATCGAGTTTTATAACTGGCCTAAAGCTGGAGTAGAAATAAAATGCTTGGTAGATACACTACAAAAAGATCAACTCAACGATGGCCTCTAGCATTTTTTTACAGTATTCTCGATATTTCCTGCCTTGCAGCATTTTATTATTCTCATAATACAGAATACATATAAAATCGTATGAACGACGCTTATTTTATCGGCAATTGGGCAGAGAGATGAGTACTCCATTCGTTGAAAATCGTGCGAATAATGCACAAATTATGAGGCATTTCTCAACGAAAGTGGCGATTGAATCTCTTCATGGTCGAGCTGTCAATCCGAATGCGCAGCCAACATCATCTGTATCATTGAGACCTCAGAAGCAGCGCGATTAAACTGGAAAAAGATTACTGGTGTATGCTATGAATGTCTTCAAAGTGGATCCAAAAACGTCGCAAAACTAGAAAAATATGTTCAGTATGTGAGAAACCTATTTGTGATGAACACTGTATTACAACCACGACATGTGAAGGTGTACAGAATAATTCAACATACTTTAATTCTTATATAGCACTGTATCATAATAAATAAAACAATATAAAAAAGCAAATATTAAAAAAATAGAAAATAATATTAATAAAATAGATAAAAATGGAGTTATTTTGTTCTTACTAACTATTTTTGTTATTGTTTATAATAAGAATTACTGTTAAAATAAAAGAAATTGTAAACTTGATTGTCTATTATTAATTTAAAAATATAATTATCTGAATACTTTGATAAATAATCTCTTAAGTGTGTGTGTAAACCCGTCATTTATATATATAAATCTCAGCGTGTACCCGGGTACAGTGGCGGATTTAGAAATTTGCCGCCAGTAGGCTATTCAATTTTTGCCGCGCCTATTGACCTCATGCGCTAGTTTAGTTCACAATCATTATTAATTACATTTATTGTGTTAATGAAATTGCAAACATTATGATTTGTCCTCTATCGTCCTCATTACATCGTTTTTTTCGTTATTAGGATGATTTTGAACTAGGGAATAGTTGTGTCAGTTTCTAGATTATTTTTACAACCCACGATTTAGTGAAGAGTGTTTAGTGTTGAGCTACAACACTATATAAAAGCACAGCTTATACATATAAAATAATGTGTAGTCGGTAAACGTTTAATTGTTAAATATTTTTTATTCCACTTACAATATAAAAACAACACGAACAATATCTATTAAATAATCTGTTAACAATCAGGTTAATAGTGACAATGAGATCAATTAAGTTTTACATTAACTTTTTGCGAGATTTTAAATTCGCAAAATTATGAATTATATCGTCGTATGAGATCTTGTTCATTAGTTCTGACTCTATGCACAAAAGAGATAAGGCGTTAAGCTTTTCTTGACTTAAAGTAGATCGTAGATAGTTTTTTACTCGCTTTAAGCAAGAAAAGCTTCTCGCACCTGAACAATTTGTCACTGGTGTACATAGAGCCATACGAAGTGCTATATCCAAGTTTGGATAAATGTTCTCCAAATTCTGTTTTCGTAGAAACAAAGATAGACTTTTCAATGATCCAGAATCTGGTTTTATCAAAATTCTTTCAGAAGAAATGTGACATTGAAAGTGTACGCATTCCTGAACTAAATCAGTTTCTAAATCATTGGGATATATTTTTTTCAAGGAAAGAGCTTTTTCCGTCAGGGTCGTGGGTGTCAACTCACTCATTTTGGTTAGAAATGAAAACTTCTCGTTAAAATCGTTGTAGGCGTTTTGCCGTTTTTCTAACTCGGTCACCAGTCTATCTACGAGGACGAGAAACGTGTTAACTCTGAAACTTTCACTCGCAGTCATTGTAATAACTTCTTCTGATGTTTCATCAAATCTTTTTTTTCTTTTCGGTTGCCTTTTTCCGATTTCTGTTGTGTACTGTTTCGATACGTTTATCTCCATCGCCTTTTCTTCGAAATACTTGAAATTATCTCGTTCAGCTACGAAAAACTTACGAAGTGATTCGTAAAGATCGGCAACGGTGATCAAATCTACGGCGGAAGCCTGAATTTGAACATTCACTTTGTTTATTCTTTCCAAAAAAACATTCCACACAACAACCATTACCGCCGTTTCCAGTTTCTCCAAATTCAAGAGTATTCCCGCCGCTTCTTGTCGCGTTACAGGCTTTTCGGTACAATCGTCTTTGATTGATTCCAAAGTCTTAAGAACTTCGTGCCAAAAATCTCTCAAGCTTTTACACGCGTCCTCCCTCGCTGACCAACGTATCAGATTCACTCTTTTCAGGGTTTTGGTTTTCCCGATTTCACTCATTAATTTGAGCCAGCGTTGTGTCGAGCTTACAAAAAAACATAAATTTCCTGTAGCGTCATAAAAAAGCGACATGCTTCTATACACGATTCAGCAGCGGCAGTTGCCACTAAATTCAAAGAATGGGCAGAGCAAGGCACGTAAAATGCGAAAGGTGCTTGATTTCGAATTTTTGCCTGCAAGCCATTGTACATGCCAGACATGTTCGCGGCATTATCATATGACTGCCCACGACAGTCTTCAATATTTATGCCCAGTGTTTCGAGCTCCGAAATAATGACAGAAAACATTTCTTCAGCTTTATGTCCCACCGACGGCAAAAACTTAACAAATCTTTCACACGGTTCGCCTGATTCTAAAACGTATCTAATAACAAGAGTAAGTTGATCTACGTGTGCTATATCTGGTGTTGAATCTATGATTAGAGAAAAATATTTCGCCCTTCGTATCTCGTCTCCAATCTGTTTTGAGACTTTATGACCCATCAAGAGGATAAACTCATCGCAAACGGTCTTTGATAAATAACTGGTACTGCCTGATCCTTGATTCCCAAATCGTTCAATATGACTGGCTAAAAAAGGATCGAATTCCGCTAACAGTTCCAAAATCATACAGTAATTACCGTTATGTGGATCACCGAACTTTTCATTTTTGCCTCTGAAAGCAAGGCCTCTTGAACACAGTCGCTTCACTACCGCAACAACTCTCTTCAGAACATTTCTCCAATATATAATTTCTTCATCAATTTGGACCTGTAGCAAATTGTCGAGTCGGCCATCAATCGCACTCCTAGCTTTCAAACTAAGAATACTAGATTTATGACGTGCAGAGTTTTCATGCTGAGCTACTCGGTGTTCTGCGTTTTTCCAGTCATTAAATCCTTCGTTCTCGAACTGGGTCTTATACTCCAATGGACCGAATGCTAAACAGGGTCCGCAATATATAGATCTTTTTGTTTCAGAATAAACAAGCCAATTTCGGTCTTTCACTTCATGATTTTTCATTTTTCTTTGGAAGATACCCACTGGCAAGAAACGACGTTGATCGGCATATATTTTTTCACTTTGAGAGAAGTCACAATATTTGTTTTGATCGAAGCCGGACCTTGCGATATTCTCCCTTAAAGTATCGTTAATTTCCCATAAAGCTGGATCCTTGTTTACATTTACCGTTGTTAGCACTTGGTCATTTCTTGCACTTGACGTCTGATTTGGGGACGCATCTTCAACTGTAATACTTATTGATGATTCATCTACCGCCTCCTTATCAAAAACATAATTATCCGTTTTTTCGAAAGCAGATTGTTCAACAGGCGACAGTTGTTGTTGGGCCACAGAGCTCAAATCCGTTTCATTTTTTTCAGATTGGATTGTATCAATGCATGTGGTTGAATTTCCTGGTCTAACAACACTGCTTTTACTGTCACTTGTAAGAAAACTGTCAATTCTTATGGTTTTACAGATAATTCGTTCTTTTTCTTTTTTTTTAATTTTGGCCTTTTTTTTATACTCAGCTCCACTAAGTCGCTTTCTTCCATCACTCATTCTAACAATTTTTTCTTCAAGAACTGAAACAAAAAAAAAACATTGGGAGTTTTATTTCTTGTGCGTAAATAAAGTCCTTTGTTCGGATTTCAGACCACGACTACTTACCTAATATTATAAGCAAAGGAAATAGGTATATCGACGGTTAAGTACCAAACACTGCTATCTACAAAAAAAACCGTTTTGTTTCGTAGATAGCAGTGTTTGGTACTTAACCATCGACATTTAAGTATAATAAAACAAAAAATGTGAATTTCCATGCAAACCTTCCAAAACAGAATCATGTTGAATTACTGATTCGTTGCTGAAGATTTATTGTAATACATTAGAATTTCTTACCTTACTGCACTGGTGATGTGATGTTTTAAAAATTATCTATTCATACAATCCACTAAACAGTCTGAAAAATGAAAGTACACAACCACAGAAAAATGTGCCGGTGAATAACGGTTAATACGTAAGAAGTTATTAGAAACTGCAGGACGCAATCGACCAATGTCACTTTTGTTTTGCTTTTGTTTTGAAGAAAATCCCCGTTTGTATTGCCGCTCTATATCTATCTCTCTCGTTCTCGAACTCAATGCCTATGCCGCCATAGATAACTTGATACGAAACTCTTGGGTTCGAGAGAGAGCTGTCAAAACTTTCATAACATTTGTCAATGATGCCACTGCTGAAAAATATTAGCTTGGGAATTTAATAAATTATACAACACACTAAATTAAACACTTTGAAAATGCATACATATATAAATTCTACAATGCAAAATCATTAATTAATTTACATAAACATTTATTTTGCCAAAATATGTTCGCACAGTTCATTTCACCCTAATCTTGTCAAGTAATTATAACGCTGTTCTTCTGGCATCCCATCTTTTTCACTAACTGCTGGTTGACAGCACCCTGATTGTGTTTTGTTGCCAGCTCAGAAAACAGATCCGCCCGCACGAATTACGATATAATAAAACTCCGGTTTACCGTACTGAGCGGCTTGCCGTCCAGTTTATTAATCATCATTTTATTCTTTATAAAAATCTTACTTGCTAAATTTACCTGAAGCCGTTGTGCTGACTTGACATTCCTCAGCATCAACGACCCGGCATATTTTATATGTACATATGTATGTAGTTGAATCTGAAGATTCAACTTACATTTCAGACAAATACAAATATTTAAAAAATACTTGTCTTTTTTTGTGTGTCGACGAGTTTGACAGTGGTGGAGTCGTTTGACGACGCAACTCCCCCAGCGTTACTGTTTGAACTCTCCTGAGTTCTTGTATTTACAATTTTTATTTTTGTTGTTTTTTTTCTTTAATATTATTACTAGGATTGCTACTACTACCATTACAATGATTATCAATGATATATTAATACCATATGATACATTTTTATGGTATTTTAATTCTGCAATTTCTTTTATGTTTTCTATATTTTTTATTGCAATATCATTGAATGTTAATTTTGGTGTGTAACTTTGGTTTAATTTTTCGGCAGGGTATATAATTGTATGAATATATTCTGTTTTATTATTTTTAAATTCTTGTTTTAAAATTTCCATTTTACAATTTACAAATTTGATTATATAGTTATTTTTAATACAATTTTTCTGTCATCGCAGTTTTGTTTTATTACATCATTTTTTGCATTTCTTATTAATATTGTGTCATCGCTTATTTCTGAGTATTGATGTTTTGTTATTATATTTAAATTCGCAAGTATTTGAAAATATGCAGCTTTTACTCAATTTTAGATTTTTAAATGCTTTATTTTCTACATAATCAAAATAGTTTTCGCCAATTTTTATAACGAATTTTTCTTTTTCAATAATTTGTAATTTATTTCTATTTGGCATTGGGGTTATTAATGGAATCTTAGTTTGAAAAAATGTTCTTGATATCTGAATTGCAAATATTATTGTATCGTTTCTGTATACTACTACTCCTACTTTTGATAATTTTAGTTTGTAAAAATCAATCTCGTATTTTTCAATTTCTTCCCTAGTTAACATACTTGGATGTACCATATTGTATTTAGCCGCCGCTATATTATTTTGTATTTCTTGAACTTTACTTTCTATGAATTTTAGTTTATTCATTTCATCATTATACAAAATTTTACTTTCAATTCTATTTTCCTCTTTGTTTATTATATTTAAAGTTTCTATTATTTGTTTCCTATCTGATTCTATAGTTCCTTTTAATAAGTTTAGTGATCTATTTAAATGTTCATTAATTACTATTTGTTTATTTAAATTTACAATGGCATTATGGCCATTTTCTTCAATAATTTTTAAATGGTTCAAAATGTCTTGTCTGTCATCATCATCCATGACTCCAAACATCCATTTATATGCTATTCCTCCTATATTTATCAACCCTCTTTTATTTCTCTTTTTGATATTCGGTGTTATTGATGTGATTTTTGCTTTTATATTTTTTATTTCATCAAGCAACATTTCTTTATTTTCAATATTTAGTTTTTCAATATTTTCTTTAACCTGATCAACTATGTCTGCTATCTTGTTCAGATTTATAGTATGTATAACTGTACTTATTTCGTTAACTTTTTCAATGTCCGCTGTTTGTATAATTGTATACCCCGCATCTTCTATTATTGGTGTAATTTGCAAAAGTGCTGTCACCAATGATATGATTATTGTTAAAAAAATAATTATTATCGTCATCTGTAAAAGTAAAAATGTATAACCGTTTTAGGTTTTGATTTAAAAAAACTTAAATTGGATTTTAGTCGCCTCTTACGACAGGCATCTCTTACCATGGGTATATTCTAGAAAGACCCCTTACCCACTGGGGTAAAAAAAATCATGTACATATATATATGTAGAAAAAAAATTAAATGTTATTATCTCCATTAAATGCCCTTAGACTGAATGAATCGTCATCATCCTCATTTGGATTTTCTATGTTTGCTAATTTCATTGGTCTTTTTATATTTGCCGGATGGACGTTTTGTAAGGGAAATATTCTGAAATATGGTTGATCCTTATGCCGTACTCTTTTGTAGTTTTTAATTGGTCCTGTTTGTCTGTTTTCTATATATTCTTCTCTGTTTTGATTTTAATTTGGCTATTGTTTTCTGTTTTACTGTATTTATTCTATCTTGTAATATGGATGGACAAATGTTTTCTTTGGCGTCCCTTGGAGAACATTTGATAGTTAATTGGTACCTATCGTTATAGTTGCATATAACAATTTGTATCCTCATTTCTGTTGAAAGACTAGAGTCCTCAATTCCTGTTAGTTTTTCCAACAAGGTTGAGTGCAATCTCTCAATGTCTGCATTTCCTGTATGGCTATTTGGTTTTGTGTGATGGACTTCTACATTTTCGGCATTTAAATATTGTATTAATTGTTCTGCTCTAAACTCATTATCCATAATAATTTTTTTAGGTTTACCGAATTTCGCAAAATGTTCCATAATTATTGTCTTTTTAGCTCTCCAGTTTCTGTCTGTTATTCTGTAAGCTGCTGCGAATTTTGTTAATTTGTCAATTACTGTTACAAATGATTGCTTATTGAAATGAAATATATCTACATGAAGTATCTCATTTTTATTGGTTGGAGTTTCAGTTAGGTGAAATTTAGGTTTAATGGGTTTCCTATCGTATTTGATTTGTTGGCATTTTTGGCAATTATTTATTATCAATTGTATTTCTTCTTTGAATTTTGGAAAATATATTTTATCTTTTAATGTATTATAGGTTTCATTTATGCCACTATGCATAGATTCTTTTTTGTATGGTATAGTGATATTTGCTTATGTAGTTCTTCTTCTTCTTCTATTTCTGATGCTCTTTTGTGCATTTTATAAATTTTAAACTTCTATCTTGAGCAAACATTTCAATAAGTAGTTTTTGTATTTTATGGTAATCTGCTTCAGATACTTCTGAAAATATTCCTACAATTCCGTTTCCTTTTATATATTTTTTTAATGTTTCCTTGTTCTCTTCTTTTTCATTCATTGGGTTTATTTCAATTATTTTTCTTCCATGGAGTCTTTGCATTTGCTGTTTGTGTCTATATGTTAATATAATTTGAATTTTATATTTATTAAGCAATTTCTTCTTTAATTGGAAAGTGTTCAAACAGTTCTTCATCTGCTGAATGAATTGTTTCTGACAATTCTAAGTTTGATTCATTGTCGTTACCTTCTTTTTATTTTTGGTGAGTTTTCAATTCGACTCAAGAAATCAGCTACAACATTATTTTTTCCATTTAAATATTCTATTTCAAAGTTGTATTCTTGCAATTTCAATAACCATCTCTGATGGCGTTGAGAAAATTCTTTTCCTTTATATTTATTAACAAGATATTTGATCGGGACAGTGATCGGTTATTATTTTAAATTTATTGCCATATATATATGATCGAAAATATGTAATAGAGAAAATTACCGCTAAAAATTCTTTGTCTGTCGTTGAACATTTTTTCTCATGATTGTTTAGAGTTCTTGAAATATAGCATACTGGTTGGCCTTGCTGTGAAAGCACTGCTCCAATAGCATAGTCACTAGCATCAGTTGTGATACTGAATTCTTTGTCGTACTCTGGGAATTTGAGAGTTGGGTGAGATGAAATGAGTGCTTTTAAATTTTCAAAGCTTTCAATATATTGTGGATCTTTAGAGTTTATTTTATTGCCCTTTTTCAAATATTTTATCATGGGGTAAGCTATTTTAGAATAATCTTTTATGAATTTTCGATAATATCCTGTTGCTCCTAAAAATCCTTTTAACTGTTTCTCAGTTTTTGGTATTGGTAGCTTTTGAATTGCGATAATTTTATCAGTATTAGGCTTGATGCCTTCTTTTGTTAAAATGTGTCCTAGGAATGTAGTTTCTCTTTGAAGAAAACTGCATTTATCTGTCTGTATTTTTAATTTATTCTCTTGTAGTTTCAAAAAAATTTTTTTTAATGAGTTTATGTGCTCTTCTAATGAAGTTGAAAAAATTAATATGTCATCTAAATTTACGACACATATTTTATTTATATATTCCCTCAATATGTCATTCATAAATCTCTGAAAAGTAGCTGGGGCATTTTTCAACCCGAAAGGCATTCGGACGTATTCATATAGTCCTGCCGGAGTGACAAAAGCTGTTTTCTGGATGTCCCTTTCTGCCATTAAAATCTGATGGTAACCTTTTGCTAGATCTATGGTGCTAAAGTACTGTGCTTTTCCCAATTTATCTAAGATTCCTTCGATATTCGGTAGAGGATACTTATCGTCTACAGTCAATTGGTTTAACCTCCTATAATCAACCACTAGCCTGAATTTTTGTATTCCTGAATTATCTATCTTTTTCGGTATTATTAGAATAGGTGAGCTATATCTACTGTGACTTTTTCTAATTACCCCTTGCTCTTCTAATTCAGAAATTTGTCTTCTTACTTCTTCTTCATGTTTTGGAGGTAATCTATAAATTCTTGAATTTATTTGTTGATCCGTAACTGTTTTAATTTCATGAACTACTGCTTTTGCATTTGTGAGCTTGTCCCCTTCTTTATAGATAAGTTTAATGAAATGCTTTAATAATTTTTCGATTTCCTGTTTCTCATTTGATTTTAAATGATCAAGGTTGATGTTCTTTACTTCACTTATATCTAATGAATAAACTTGCTCTTGCATAGTTTTCATATAGAATGGAAGATTCACACCATTTTTCAAAATTATTGTCATTTTTTCGATATCAATGGTTTTGACGTTTTTAAAAAGGAAATCATTTCCTATTAACAAATCATATGGTTTATTAAAATCCATTAATAACCATCTCATTCTGGCGTTTTCTGGGTATTTGAATTCTTTGGGACAAGGGCTTTTTACCTTAACATTTGGCGTTTTAATTATTCCGTTTAAAGTATTCACCAAAGTGCTTTCACTTTCAAGCACTGGTAATTTAAATTTTTCGAAACTAGATTTTTTCATTATACTTATGGTTGAACCTGAGTCGACCAAAGCATAAAATTTTTTCTCAAAAAATGTTAATATTATTATAATTTTGTTTGATGATTCCGAGGCTAATTTGTAAAAAACTCCTCGTTCGTGTTTGATTCTTGTGAATCACCTCTCCTACTCATTGTGTCTACGTCCATGGGTTCTGGTCCCCTATTTTGTACTTGTTGTCTACTATTTACTAAATTTCTTTGCTGTTGTGAGTAATTATAATGATTTTGATTTGTTGAATTTCTTTGCTGTTGTGAGTAATTATAATGATTTTGATTTGTTCGCAACCTGTTCTGAATAATTTGTACGATTTTGCCATCGAGGCTGTCTTGTTTGATTGGATTGCTGTCCATGAAGGTTTATTTGACGTTGTCCGGATTGTGGACGATACTGTTGTTCAGAAAATTTTGATTTTGTGAACGATATTGTCCTGAATAGAAATTTTTGTTGTTAACACCATTATTTTTGGTATTAGCTTGAAAATTGTTTCCCCCTTTTTTTAGATAAGGATTTAGATTTCCTTCTTATCCAACCCAATAAATTTATAAATTTCATTCGCCATTTCCGTTAATGATGTGACCGATTGCACTGTATATGCAAATGTCCCTGATGCTAATTTGCTTTATTCGCTGAATTAGCATTCCCGAAAAAATTTCTCTCATAGTGTCACCATTTTCGCTTAGTGCACTATATTCTGTTATATCATCCACGATTTCGTTTAATCTTTTACTTAATTCCGCTATACTATTTACTTTCAGAATCGAAACTTCTTTCGTGATCAACATTTGATTTTTTGTGGGTCTATAATGTTGCCTTAATTTAGTTTTACAACTTTCCCAATTTTCAGGTGAATTTATTTGCAAAAAATTTTTTGCTGATCCACCAATTTTCAAATCATAAATAACCCTGCATACTAGTTCCTCCTGTTCTACATAGGCCCTTCGTACCCTGTCAACTGCTTCAATGAAAGATGGCAATTTTTTTACAATTCCTTTAAAGGGAGATACATATCTTAAGTCTTTTTCGACTCTTTGCCTAATTGTAAGTTGATTTCTTGCTGCATTTTGTGAAGCTATCTGTGTTAACGATGCCAAGCATCGAGTTAGCATTTCTATTTGCTCTGCCATATTTTTTATTTTTATTGTTTTTATTTTTTTTTTTTATTTTTTATTTTCTTTTTTTTTTACAAAGAAAGTAATGGCTTCAAATAAAACTACTACTTAAATTACTAAATTATTAGTTGGATATTATTTTACCTTGCTGTTGGTGCTGCTGTTGTTGTTGTTTTTTTTTTTTTTGTTTTGCTAAAGCTGCTGCTGCTGTCTTCTCTGTTGCTGCTGTTGATATCGTTGTTTTTTGTTTTGTTAAAGCTGCTTCTGCTGTCTCCGCTGTTGCTGCTGTTGATATTGTTGTTTTTTGTTTTGTTAAAGCTGCTTCTGCTGTCTCCGCTGTTGCCGCTGTTGATGTAGTTGTTTTTGTATTAAAGGTAATCCAAATGCAGTAATCCAATGGAATATTTTAGAGCTCACTTTTAGGGTTTTCAACAGTTTTCTTTATTTTTTCTCAAAATAATTTTTGTTTTGCACTTTCACAAATTCTTTCACTTTTTGAATTATGTTTTTGCTTTTGCTATAGTTTTTTTTTTTTTTGTGCAACTTTCATTTATTTAGCAAAGTTTATTAATAATTTATTTTCAATTTATTTATTTAGCGTATTTTATATAGTTTAATTTACTTCATAATATTTCATTTATTTAGCTTTTCTTTGCTAGCTGAGCGAAGCTGAGAGAGAATATGGAATCGTTCCGTTCGACTGCGCCAATTACGATATAATAAAACTCCGGTTTACCGTACTGAGCGGCTTGCCGTCCAGTTTATTAATCATCATTTTATTCTTTATAAAAATCTTACTTGCTAAATTTACCTGAAGCCGTTGTGCTAACTTGACATTCCTCAGCATCAACGACCCGGCATATCTTATATATGTACATATGTATGTAGTTGAATCTGAAAATTCAACTTACATTTCAGAGAAATAAAAATATTTAAAAAATACTTGTCTCTTTTTGTGTGTCGACGAGTTTGACAGTGGTGGAGTCGTTTGACGACGCAACTCACGCGGCAACACGATCGCGACGCGAACCGAGCGCGCTCGCTTGTGGTTCGTGCTGTCAATTCGTTCAGCCAGCCAGACACTCTTAGCGAACGGTCATATCATTCGTTCCCGCGCAGCAATGCAAAAACAACTAAGTACCCAAATACATTCATACCTAGTAGTAAATATTTAAATTTTGAAACATATTACACGTTAAATATAATATACGTATTTAATTTAATAAATGGGTCAAATCTCTTTGTGTAGGTATACAATTTTATTTAATTTCTGTAAGACAAAATAAAATGTTTGGGCCAAATTTGCCGCCCCCTAAAATCTGCCGCTCTAGGCTCCAGCCTACTCAGCCTGTTGATAAATCCACCACTGCCCGGGTACCTGGTTATTGAATGGAGGAGGTATCAAGTCTGATAGTTAATAACTTTTATTAAATAATTGATTCTAAAAAATTTTGACGAAAAATGGGTGTCAAACAACTTTAATTTTGGGGATCTAGGCGGCCATAAAATTTTTTTGAGGAGGAGTTAAGAAAAATTGACATGTAGATTGAAATGGATACCCAGATCGTTCAAATTAAAATCAAATAAATTTAAGGAATAATAGTACATTACGAATTATTATACTACCGTTCACGTGGAAACGTACGGCCTTCAGCATAATTAAAAGCTATCTTATTTTCATAATTCTTTCGATATTTTCTTACAACTATTGTTTAAAAGTCGTGATGAGGATGCAAAATAACAGGAAGATGCTTGAGTATCTATGCAGTACGTTAACTTTTGTACTTTATTTAAAAAAATTTTCAACTGCAGAGTCTTTTAGAACTATGGGTCAACTCCTGCGCCTTGAGAGAATGTTCTATAAGAGTATAAAAAAAATTAGTTTATCAGGGAATATCTCTGTTTATTAGAAAATATTTAGCACTCCTTCATTACCATCCCGAAAACGCTATCTTACTGAGAATTATTTGTTGCTGAAATTTCTCTTTTAGCCAAATCTGATAAAAACAGACATTGTTTTCAGTATTGCGCTAATATCGTGTGGAGGACTTGACCTTCCTACTCCACAGCAGCTTAAGCCTTTATTACCAACTCAATACTTTCCTCACATAGGTGTCTAGATATAAGAAAAGTTAAACTTTTGGCAATTCCCGCAGAATCCGAAAGAATTATTTAAACTAACTCTTAGCGGTTTTTTGCCCGCCACCTTTTTGGCACTTTCAAACACTTTAATTCGATTGAAGGCATTTCAATTGCCAAATGTTGTTTGCCTCCTTAGACTCCTAGTGAAATCTGCGCTGTGTGCAAGAGAACCAAGAGCCCCAATGATTGGCTATTGTTCGCGCACACATCTCTATATATATATATACCTACATACATATATGTATATGTGTGAATGAAAAGCCGGCTGCTCTTCCATTTAAATTTGTTTGCAAGCATTTACTTTAGATTTGATTTAGTAAGTTAGTTCGGATTTGGCATTTCCGCAATTGCACTGTCAGCGCCAGGGAATTTCAATTAGTTTTCGCGAACCAACACTCAATAGTGGCAAGAAATAGCTGATTTTGCTTAAATTGGTGTAAGAATTCGGTGCATCAATTGAATGCGGCATTTTTGAGAAAATTAACTGTTAGAATTAGCATAATTTTCTTCGGCTGGCAATTCAAGTATCGGAGTTTAAATTTCTATTATAATTAATTTTAAAATTTTTTAAATGTTTCACTAGAAAAAAATGCATTTTGAACTAGTAAAGTGGAGGTAGTACTCGTAGTTTACTCTCTGGACTAAATCATATTTTTACAGCGAATGTTAAATTGTTGTTAGCCATTTCTCATTATATATAACATCACAAAATTATTTATATTCTTTGAAAAAACTTTATTGTTCTTACATATGTACCACACGGAATTCAAAACGTTCTATGAGAAGGCGCCACAAGAACCGCATCAATACCTAACCATTAAAGCAAGTCAGGCTACATTTCCCAGATATCGGTCAATTTGTTCGAGAGATACAGCATATTGAGGGACACAAGTTTTGGTAATGTGGAATATATCAACAAAGTGGGCATAGAAAAGAAGCTTCTACGAATGAAAACACCAAAAATCGCAAATTGATTTTAAATGACCATAAAGTAAATTAATCGAGATACTCGTTGGTGATACTCCAATATTTGTCTAAACAAAAGCACCCAAACGATTATGATCCTGAACTTTATTGTGAACAGTATCCGTCTGGGACAATGAATGAAATATGTCAAGATCATTTCTCTCCGGGGTCTCATTGGCATTCGTCCAAGGAGTCTATACTCTATGAATCGTATACAAAGAGAATAAAATTATAGCGTCTGTACATTGATATAATATTGCAAAAAATTTGTTTGTCTATTTTATAATGAGAAAGAGCATCAGTTCTATACAGCATTAGCGACACTTTTGAATGTCGAAATTTCGACAGAACTATCGCGTTTGAGCTGCAGCAAATACAATGGTATATCATCAGAACAATGCACGGAGCAATAAATCAATGAAAATTTTGAGCGTCCACCATATATTCATGAACTGAAGTTGACAGAAGTAACTACCAAAACCAAGGCCTATGTTAAAACAAAAGCCTGCAAAAATAATAAAGAAAATTTACAAGATCTCTATAAACGATGTACTAAACAAAACATAGTAAGACTTTGTTCATAATTTTAAAATTCTTTATTTATTCTGAAAATCTACGTTGGCCCATAATTTTGGCTTCTTTTTGGGGAAAAACTGACGAAGAATCAAAGTACAAAAACCAAAAGGTTTGGCCCATAATTCCGTCCTCTTTGCTTCGCTTTGCGCACAAGGCGCATAACACTCAAATTGTATTTTTTATTAACAGTTTGACCGATCGCAAGGAATTTGGAGTGCACCTGTTATCGAGAATCTTAGTGCTTATAGGAATAAGTTACTTATTTTTAACTATGACAACATGAGGATACCATATTCTTGGGAACTTATGCAGCCTCTCTACCAGAGAATCTTATTTCCGATAAACGGTAAATTGAAAAGCTTAAAAATACCTTTGTTGACTATGTACAACAACTGCCCTTTAAACCCTTTAAACGTTGAGCTTTTATTCTTGTGACAGAAAAATCTGCATCACAAGTTAAAACTCGCGCACGTGCTCTCAGTAATATGCCAGTAAACGCGACACAGCGTTCTTTGTCAATATTCCCATTGTTCCTATTCCCTAAAATATATACGAGTACATATGTACACATGGTATATGCAACTCCATTCATTTTTCTTTACTCCCCAGTTGGGTAAGTGTGTCTTGACTGTCAGCAGCCTTCGGTGCCAACTGCAACGGCTTGTAAGTAAACCATCGAGTACATGACAATTTTCATGTTGTAAAGCAATTTTTATTACCGCAGCAGTTTTCGGCCTGTTTTGTTACCGTATTTCAACTTTTTTCACGTCATATTTTGCAGCGATTTTGCTTCGCCGTCGAGCATGAGACTTCACTTTTTCATGTTTTTGCTTTGCACGTGACTCATCACAGGCGTTGCTATGATTGCTTTACCTCTTCTCTTTCCTTTCGTTCATGACAATTTCCTTTAAATCTTTTCCTTCTTTCATTTTCTGCCATCATTTTTGCTGCATTGCTGATAGCTAAGTGGCAAAAGAGAGCAAGTGACGAAACTCATGAAGCCGGTGCTTATTTATCTTTGCTTACCTTTTCTAGCCAGCGATTAAATTGCAATACATTAAAAATTAAGTGTGTTTACGGTTGAAGCAATAAATTGTGAAAACTTATGAATATACGAAGTGAACTAATTATTTGTAATTATTTAAAAAATGAAGGGAATATTGCGTTTAGAAATATGTAATGTTAACTATTACTATAACTATTTCTGGAAGATATTTATACTTTTATAGATTTTGACTAGTTCTCGTTAGGACCTCTCATATTTATTTTTTACATTGAATGAAGCTCCTTCGTTTCAAATTAAATTTTTTCATCGAAGCGCCTTTTTACTCTTTGGCGATATGTTTCTTACTTATTGATATGACCGAAAAGTAAAAGTTTCCTGACACGTAGTTTTTTTTTTGTGTTGTAGTCAAGACATATGGGTCAACTATTTAATAAAATGGCAAAAATAGCTATACGTGTGGGAAAATGTTTGAACTCAAGGACACCTCAAACACCCCACAGATCTCTTTGCAAATCAGTCGCAAATTTTTCTTTCTGTTTTGCTGAGTAGTATAATTGACAAATGTCTGACTTGTAGTCTTTAGATCGCTGCTAACTAGGAACTATCTCAAAACTCATTCTGACTCTAATTAAACGCGAAGACTCTGGATGATATTGGACATAACTATAAAAATAAAGTATTTGAGATTTATGTCTGCATCTCAGTTTAGACAGACATATAAAGTTGCGTAGGGAACGGGTATGAAATATAATAATATCAACTTCTAATGGTAAGCTTCTCAGGGCATACTTTTAACCCGAATTCATTTATACAAATCAATTGATACTACAGACTGCTTTAGTCTACAAGGCATCTTATGCCTAAAAAGTGAGCGCTTCATTCGCCCTGAACACAAAAACCACTAATGAAAGGCTATATTTTTGCAATATGTTCAGAGAGGATGAATGATATAGGCACTTTAAAAAAATGTTTAAAACCAAAAATCTTTAATATCTTAATATCAATCTGTCAACTCAACTCAACTCAACTCAACTCAACTCAACTCAACTCAACTCACCTCAACTCAACTCAACTCAACTCAACTCAACTCAACTCAACTCAACTCAACTCAACTCAACTCAACTCAAGTCAACTCAAGTCAACTCAACTCAAGTCAACTCAAGTCAACTCAACTCAACTCAACTTATGTCAACTGAACTCATTTCAACTAAACTCAACTCAACTCAAAATTTATACTCTATATCAAATATTTACAAAGTAGACCCTCCTTCCCACTATATTAGACTTTTAGCTAATTTATGCACTCTTTTACCAGCTGCTACTTAATATAGAGCGACCTTTGACACTAAACATCATCCATTGTTCACTGTCTGCTGTCGCCGACGACAAAACAAAATTACTTTGGCGCGCTGCAGTCTCGGTCGCTTGACTGCATTGGAAGTTGTTTCATGATGAAAATAATTATACCGCAATGATTAATTACGAGAATATTCTCAACTACACAATACATATGTTTGGGAATACATACTTGTATATTTAATGTGTGATTGTTATATACAAATACATATAGCTGTAATATTGTGTTGAAATTCGGTCCCAGACGGTCGCTTATGCGCCTTGTTGTGACAGTCTCAACGCAAATCATATTAGGACGCTAGTCTAAGGACGCAAGCATTAGTGATACTTAGTGTCAGTGGCAGCAGTCCTGCTGTGGGTAAAGTTGTTGACACGGCGTATGAGTAATTAATATACAGGGTTGAGTTAGGGTCTTTATTATCTACGTGCAGTAAATTAAATTTAATTTTAACGAAGAAATTACAAATTTAATGTTTTAATATAATTCTATTGAATTTAAATTTAATGGTAACTTCTTGCTTATGTTGAGGTTGAATTATTCGAAATTAAAAGTTTTTCTTAAGGTTTGATGGAAGTAAAGTAAACTCGTCAGTCATATGTTGAGCTAACTCCTTTTTAAAAGGCAAATGTTTATGTAACTCCGGCTGTTTAAAATATCATAAAATTGTACACAAACGGCTTAGTAAAAGATATAATGATCTTCATTGCATTGTTTAATTTAAAATGAGGTTTCAGAGAGCGGACAATAAAACTTTACTTCAGAGATGGTATGAAAGGACTTTATATGAGCTAAGGTCAAAATTCTACAATGAGCGTAGCACAGCCCTCTTTTAGGTAAAATCATATAACTTGGGACTAGCTCGAGCGATTTTAATTACGTTCGGCACATCACATTCCTTTGCCATTCTAATATTGCAGTGCGAAAAATAGATTACAACCACGACTACTCCACAATTAACACAATTTTAAATTCCCTTTGATTCTTTCACTCCTCGATATTCAAATCTAGACGCAATTAATATAACTTTACATACCCTTGAGGTATGTCACCTTATGACTAAAAATTGCCTAAATCGAACTAAAACTGCTCAAGTCCCTAGGTGCTGAATAAGTGGACCCCAGCCCCAGTAATTGACTTTTTACCGCAAATATCGATCAATGTGTGAGATATATATTCGAAATTTAGGGATAATGTTTTCTTGAAAATGGTATACCTGTAACAAAAAAATGGATTGAATCGGGTCAATACTTGCTTTAGCTCCCATATACCTAATAAAACAATTTCCGAACTTCGAGATGACTATACCGACCAGTATTTGAGTTATATTGATTTAAATCAGAGAGCTCATTTTTCTATTAACAGTTTATCTGTTTGTCTAAAATGGTTGGAATTGCCATCATACCCTTTCCCTAGCCATCATACAAGTTTAACTAATATCAGGATTTTAACGATTTACATCTTTCCACCTATATTTAAACCGTTCATGTTGATCAAAATATGAGATATTTTAATGAAACTAATTGGATATGTTTTCTTAAAAATTATGGGTTTTAGGGCTGAATTAGAATGTAGTTGCTCTATACCCTGGTCTAAATCTCATATCTCCAATATAAAGAATCTCGATCATCTGATTTACTGAATATATTAGGTTGTCAATATCTCCCTTCCGCCTTTATGTCTTTTGAGTTTCGTGGCTACGTATAAAGCGTTACAGAGCTCGTATCTGGCAATACTTGGTCTTGACATAACCTACAAAACGACGCGATACATGATTAGTTGGATATTGCATTCAACAGTTATAGACGTATAAACATGGAGTTCACTAACGCCGAAATTCACGCTAGTTTAAAATTTTTCTTCAAGGCTGAATACATAAAAAAGCTTGATATTTGGGTGCCGCATGATTTGACGGGGAAAAATCTTCTGGACCGAATCAATTCCTGCGATATGCTGTTGGAACGGCACGAACTCGACCCAGTTTTGAAGCGGATGGTGATTCAAATAATGGATCGTATACTACAATATCAATCGAAAAAGGTGGTGGTCGAAGGCCGGTGAATCGTTCCAAACAGTGGCCAAGCCGGAATTGACGGCCAGGAAAGTTTTGCTGTGTGTTTGTTGGGATTGGAAGGGAATCATCCCGTATGGCCAGATGCTTAATTCTACAATTTTATGCAAACAACTGAACCGCTTGAAGCAAACGATCGACCAGAAGCATCCAGAATTGGCCAACAGGAAGGGTGTAGTGTTCCACCAGGACAACGCCAGGCCACACACTTCGTTGATGGCTCGTCAGAAGCTAAGAAAGCTCGGATGGGAGGTTTTATCGCATCCACCATATAGCCCGGACATAACGCCAAGTGATTACCACCTGTTCCTGACGCCCTGGTTGTGTAAAGTTGAACTCAAAAGAGGCTTGTAAAAAGTGGTTACGCGAGTTCTTCTCAAATAAGGAGGGGGGCTTCTATGAGGGTGATATTATAATATTGTCGTCTAGATTGAAACAGATTATCGAACAAAACGGCGCATATTTGAACTAAATCCGATCACTGTAACACTTTTTATAAAGCATTGAATAAAGAGCAAAAAAGTGGAAGGAAGATATTTGATATCTATATTTTGATTTAATATTAACTTTAGCCTTTTTGACTAAGTTAATATCACATATCGCACATATAACATTTGAAGAGGTTTTTAAAAAAAGCTTAGCTGGCGCGGACTAAAATGTAGTAAAAAAAAACTAGGTTGAATTCTTACGCAATTTATTTTAATATAAGGAATTTCGCCGAACTTAGCCCTTTCCTACTTATTTAATATGCAAATGTTGCAGAAATACGGTTGGGTAAGATTGGTAATTGCTTATCATTTAATATTGCATTTTCTCACTTGGCAATCGGAACGCGCCGGCATAAATTTGAAATTAGTTAGCAGCAGTTAATAAGGAAAAATAACAGGAAATCGAGTGAAAACCTACTTCATATAGGCACGGGAACCAAAAATGGTCATATTGCAATATTGTCGACTTTTAAACGGCCTTTTCCATTTATATTTGCTTATAAAACTCAAGTGCAAAATAAATATTTTTTGTTGATCTATGTTATCTACACCTATAAGCCACCTAGATATAAGCATATTATTCCAAAAATATTAGATTTAGGAATTGAGTTAATGACAGAATTTTTTGACAGTAAGTAACCATATACATACATTAGGTTGTCTTTTATATGGCAAAAAAAAATTTTTTTGGAATTTCGAAACGCATACCCTGATCCAAAACTAACTAAAATGCAACAAATGAAGTAAATATGAGTAAAAATAAAAACAATTAATATAAACTTTTATTTAAACACAAATTATAATAATAACTAATTTGGAGTAGCTTCTCTTTAGTGTGGTTTTTTTACGGTCTTTATAAAGATTTCTATATTCCTGAACACAACGCAACAAAAACTGTTTTTGTTCTTCTTCAGCCGTGATAAGTCCATTAAAATCATGCATTAATTTAACAACTCTTTCGGCAGTGTCATTTACGACCTTCAAACAAATTATTTGGATTATTTTCCCAACAAGATACATCATCGAGTTAGAAATTGCTTGCTTCATTGAGTCACAAAATCACCCAGCGTCATATCTGAAAGAGCGAAAAAACAGTTTAAATAAGCGAAAACTAAGCCACGAAACGAATTTTTTGAAAAAAAAAAAAAAAAAAAAAAAATATTAAGCTTACTAAACAAATTTTGTGTAATTTCTTCCTGCGATTCGGCGTAATCTAAACTTTCGTCTCTGTTTAAATAATTAATCGTTTATGGCTTGGTTTTGGAATCAACATCTTCATCAAAGAGTGATAACATAACTGTTTCTTCACACAAATACCATAGATGATGAAGAAACTTGCTTATAGATGCCTTGGAACTTCGAGTCTACTTTTTCATATTCTTTTAGAGCTTTCAAAAAGCACAAGTCTTGGTTAAGTGCTTTAATTGCCACTGTGCATTTGAGCCAAGATTTAGTATACAAGGACGATAAATAAGCAAACATTTTGTAGAGCATTTTTGTCCTTTGTACTAAATTTCAGTTGCGATTGAAGTAAACATATTTTTAAAGAAAAGATCGCTTTTGCCATCCATCGCGCTTTATGCACAGATCCGAGGGTCTGAGTTTTAGTTTATTCTCTGTATCTCCTCCTAAGAACACAACGCATAGTTCAACCAATTCGCGGTAATCGTCTCTAATAAAAGGTTTGTCCAGTTCAGTCTTATAGAAAGTTAAGATAGATGTAATGTCTGTCTCAGCAATATGTGCTTTAACGAAGGTGGCTCAATGTTATCGGTGCTAATATTTTTGCAATTGTCTCTTAACTTTTTGAAAATTGAAATATCTGGTCTACTTGTAATTAGCTTTACGTTGATTTCAAAAACAGCTTTAAGGACTAACTCATAAATATGATGACGACAAACAAAAAACAGCAATTATCTTTATAAAATCTGCTACAAAATAGCACAAGCTCGGCCATATTCGCAGCACATTATCTGTACTTTATCATGGAGGTCCCAGTCAAAGAGTGCAGTTAAAATGGCTTTAGCTTGATGTTTTCCAGTAGAACTCTCTAATTTTGGTACTGCAAGAAGCTGTTCTCTATCGTCAAATGAAACAATTATTGGCAAGTGATCTTCCTCTTCTACCAATCGTCTTTGCCTAACTCGTTCTTCTTTCTCCGCCAATTTTTCGTCAATTCCACCTAAGCATCCCGGTCGACCTGGCTCTCTCTGTTTCCTTAAAAATTCTTGGTCTTCCTCTGTTTTCTTTCTGTCGAAGACATCAGCATGTGCAATATCAAATAAGTTATCAAGGTCTGTTACAAAATTATTTTCACGGTTCTTGAACGTCATCCGAGTTTTCTTACAGTTTTTTTGCAGCTTCCTCCAAACATGATAACAAGTTTCTTCACGCAGTTAGGAAATACCTTCGTAGGAGCTCTGGACTTTTCCCAAAATGTAATGCACTCTCTTATGACAAGATTGGCACTTTCACTAACAGTCAGCTTGACTTCACGAGTATTGTAAAATAAAATGGTGAGTACTTGTCGATTAGATGGTAATTTTGCACCATTTATCTGGTGGCTTGGCAGTCCGATAAGAAAAATATTTTGTTTATCACTTCGTTACTCCGCAGACATCTTCACACAATAAACAACAACGCACCAATAATGTTAGAAATCACGTATGAATTAACAATTGAAACTCGCAGTAACAGATCGCCGCGCTGCACCCGTGCAACTTGTATGGACAAGTTAAAAACTCAAGTCGTGTTTTTCCCCACAAATTTGCTATTTTTGGATGACACGGCAGGTGTGTCCTTTAAAATATTATTGATCATAAAATCAACATAGATTCTCAAACAAAAATTTCCGTGTTCAATAGTATTGACTTTTTTTTAGTAATGTATCTAAGGAGTATAGACAAATTTTTAATTGAATGAGATCGAATGTCATTTTTCAAAATATTACCTAAAATTTTTCAAACAGACTGGTGAGAAACGTTAAGCTCTCTTGGCATCTCCCTAATATTTGTCTGATGATTTTCAAGCACCATATCCTTCACTTTTTTAATATAGTATTTTCATTAGTTGAAGAGGTTGGAGATCGTTCAGAACGAGGCATGTCTTCAACGATCTCTCGACCATCTTTGATGACTTTATACCACTCGTAGGCTTGTTTTTCTGATTAAACTGAGTCACTGTAAGCCTTTTCCAACATTCGCAACGATTCTGCACACGAAATTTGGTAATAAATACAAAATTTGAGACAAATCCTACGTTATATATTTTTATACATTGTAAAAATCGCAACGCACTACTGAGGTGTACCGACTTATGCAGCTGCTGTAAACAAACTGGTTGGCAAATCCCCCTTATATTTGGCATACTAATTAAGGACACTCCTACCAACATATACTATGTTCGGACCGACAACGAAAACATGTTTTCGTAGGAAAAACTGGTTTTCGCACGAAACCTTGTGTTTTCGTCCATGTAAAATATGTCAAACGAAAACACAGTTTTCGCTGAAAACTACTTGAAAACTTACATTCCACTCATTATAATCGGTGCCTGCTCTAGTTTAATCGATTTTATTGGAAGACATATTTTGTCGGTTCTAAATTGTCACTTGATATTTGTTTACATTCCATATACAAATACTGCTGTCACTTGATATTGTCATATTAGGGGGATTCTCTTGCTCTGGCAAAACCCTTGCACGGTGCACGAATTGCAGAATTTTCCTCTTGGTGCAACGGCACAACAACAAATACACGCAGAAAATTATTTGCAATGACTGCAAAACCAAAACCCATGTTTATTTTCGTGCCGTCATATATCACTAGATTCTGCAATGGGTGCTCTCTTGGCCTTGCCTATTTCAATATAGGATTTTTGCATTTTGCGCCATCGTGCAATCTTGCAAGAGCAAGAGAATCCCCCTATAGATAGTTGTCAGTGAAAACTCATTGAAAACACACATTGTCGGTCCGAACGACTTAGATTCCACAACCCACAAATGTGTTTACAAAATGTTTTCAATCTCGGTCCGAACATAGCATTAGCAACATATTTCCCGGATACTTTTTTGTCACAATTTTTAGAGTGTTCATTTAAAACTTTTATATTTCTTCACGAACGAATAAAAAATTTGGTTTCTATGTTGGAAAAGAAAATTTTGGATTTTGACTTTGAGTATTTTTTTTTTATTTTTTACGTTATAACACATTTTATTTTTAAACTGAGTAAACAGTTGGTTTTATCGAAAATCTTCCAATGGCAAAGTTGTAGGAAATTAATTTTCGGTGACATGCGATTTAATAAAAAAAGGTAGTAAAATTTTAACAAAAAAATTTGTAAATTAAAAATCATAAAATGTGCACAAATTATAATACATGTTATTACACATAAAAAAAAAAAACAATAATTTCCATAAGCAAATCAATTGAACTCAATTATTCCTTTTTTAGTCGGTCAAAAACTTTTCAAATGCAAAAACGTTCGTGTTATTTCGCACACCACTGTAAAGTGTGTATTAAAACTTTAAGATTGAAAACAATCACAACCTGATGTGAAGTTATATAAAAGTTTGATGAGTCGCTAGACGAAACCATACGATACAGTATAAAAGCAGCACTCCACTCTCTACTTAACACGCTCAACTTGCTTGTTTACATCAATATACTGGAGCAGTTAAAAGCTGAAGCTTTTAGTTTGCCATCCCATACATGCGCTCCGCCATCGCCCACCTCCACACATAACTGTTGCATTTACGACCAGCCTCAGCATTCTCCACTATACTTTCATTTCATATGCACTCTTCGCATTCATATCTTTTTCAAGTTCAATAGAGCGCATAACTTTCAGTTTAAATGCTCTTAAAACGGCACATACATACATACATACACACGTGTCTGATGCGTCTTTCCTCTTAAACTAGTTTCCACGTTGTGTCTTGTCAAAAAAAAAAAGGAAATAATACGAAATAAAGTTTTCAAAGCCCCCAAGCATATTTCGTTTTACTTTTTCTGCTGTTATGCTTTTTATACCAACAGTTTGGCTTTGATTTACTATTTCGTATAAGTTCAGGAATTTCATGCATATAATGGAGCAATAAGTATGTATGTATACATAATGTATAGTATGTGTGTGCTTGCATCCGAGTATATGCAGAACCATTTATTTGGATTTGATATTTACATTTGTAAAACATACTGCTGGAGGTCGCTCTGTGCTCGACTTGCTCTGCTGTTGTCGTTATTTAACACTCAATCTGCATATTTTATTTATTCATATATAACGGTACATATGTGGTATTTATAAAACATATTTCGTAGTGTCATTTAACTGTAGATAAGTAGTTGCAAGTGTTGCCCCAAAGGTGCAGCACCAACTTTTAAACATGAAGATACTCGTATGTACTTACACATAAGCTCGAATTTTTGAAAGAGTGCTCCAACGGAGATTTCCTGAAACTGAAAATCTTCCTCAGCAGGCTGTTATCACCAACATAATGTACACATGTCGAAATGGACATTAACTTATCAAAGCATTTAAGAGAAAAATAAAGCAAAAAATGTAGATATCTTAAATCCATTACCTTTTCGATTTTTTCCAAAAAAAATTTTAATTATTATTGAACACATTTATGATCGAGGACAATGCAACTCTTATATTGACTATCGACTCTGAATAGGACTCCGAATTGACATACTGCTCCTTACTGATTTCGTTAACAGACTTGAACATCTCCGAAGACTACTAAAAGTGCTCAATTCTTTAATGGTTTCGATCGATAATAAGCTCACTTTTCATAGAACTTTCGCATACCAAAATTTTCAAGAAACATATCTCAAACATTTTCCTTTAATATCTTTAGATAATCATCTATTTTCATCAATTTCATTTCGGTCATCTAAAATCGAAATTTAAAAGAATAAATGCATATTGTTTCAGAAAAATAAGAAATTTAACTGCAGGTTTTTGTCAAAAGCTCTCAATCAATTCTAACATACCACGGGTTTCGTCCATAGCTGAGGTATGCTCAGCCGCTCCAGGGTCAGCCTTGGGACCCACGAACCCTTAGAGAATAAAAGATTTAATTCAATAGATGAAGTGTCCACAACCGGTCCACCGGTGGGTTACATCTGGGCTGTAGAGAGGCTACGGAAGCGTTGGGATACCGGCCTTGGTTAGGTAGCTGTTCACAAGAAATGCAGTGTGAGCCGGGGTGCTGTGGTGGTGCAACTTCCAATCGGCTGCGCTATCTTGTCGGACCCGATTGACCCTTCGTTTAAGTCTCATAAGGACTTCCACGTAAAACTTGGCGTTGACGGTTTGTCCAGTAGGAACAAATTTATGGTGGACGACGCCTTTGAAGGCAAAAAGGACAATGAGCATCGTTTTCACTTTGGATTTACTCACTCATCAGCGACCTCTTCCCGACCGTCCAAAGCAGATTGGTGCCACCGAAACATGCCACTTCTTGCTGGAGCAACATCTGGGTAAGCCTGGGACTCTGTAGCAACTTTACCGCGTTTCACACAGAATTTAAACATGTTCCTCTGCTCTAATGAACGTTGCATTTTCGGCTTGCACCACTCACAGAAACACGACGCGCGAAAATGTTTTTCCTGACTCTCCAGGTGTTTGGACCACTATAGCATATATTACATTTACAAGTAAGGTAGCACTAAGCGCCAGTCTAACCAGCTATACAAACTTTAAAATCACAAGTAAGATAGAGCTAAAATTTTATACCCTCGCAATTTAAAAAAATAAAATATTCGCTTTTGATACCTCCAGGTGTTGCAAAAGTTTATATGAAAGCAGTAAGGAAGGCAGAGTTCGGGTGTAGCCTAACATATTTTTGTCTTTCAATTTATGCGGCTCAAAGGTGAGACGTAGTTAGGTGTTCAAAACACTTTATAGTAGAGAACTCTATATCGAACGTATTGAACGATAGATGAGGCGTGAAATCAACCGAAAGTTCAGGCAGATTCATATTAGGTATATAGGGGATAAAAGAAGTATGGACCACATTTTATACACTTTTGGCACCAGGGCACACTGTATTCATAAAAATATTATCCCTCAATATCATTACTAAATCTCACAGATTGACAGACATGTTCTGTTAAAAAATAGACATATGCACTGGGGTCCACATATTTCATGTTTGGGTATTCGGTAATAGTCCAATTTCGACAAATTTTGGGCGTAAGATGAAAGAGCTCGAACACACTATTTGTGCAAAGTTGTATTCTGATCACTTCATTGATTTGTGCACTATAAAAATATTAACTGATTTTAGCCGTTTTTCAGTTTGTGAATGCAAACTAAAGGGACTTCATGTCAGCAAGATTTAGCGATTAAGAAGAGCGGTTAAGAAGATTTACGTATGAAACCATTCAAGCGGTTGCGTCATTGCTCACTTTTAAACAAATGTTTGGCCTGCAAGTATCCCTCACTATTGTTATCCCCTATTTTGAGTGTTAGTTTAGTGTATAGTTTTGAAGCTTTACAGGTTTTATTTTAATGACGTTTTGTGGGCAAGGCAGTGGTCCCATTATGGCCTTCTGCGCACGACTTATTTTGAGGGTGTAAAAAATAGTAAGACTTTGTTCATAATTTCAAAATTCTTATTTAATTCTTCAACATCTCTTTCCTCACTCTCAGAGTAATTCCTTTTGGCCTCAATAAACCTGTGCTAACGTTTTTTCCATTCCTCGACATCGTTGTCAAAGTCAAATTCCGGAGTAGTCTTCTCATTTAATGTCTTCAGTTGACTAAAAACGGTTCCCCCGGAGCGGTTGTTTGAATTTTCTGAATAGCTAGAAGTCACACATAACAAAATCAGGTGGTTGCGGCACGTAATTGGTAGAAAATTTAGCGAAAAACTCACGAAGAATCAATGCAGTATGCGACGTCGGCCCATAGTTCCGACCTCTTTATACGAATAGCTTCGCACAAACGACGCATAACACTCACATTTCTTGTTGACAGTTTCGGCAGTCGGAAGGAATTCGGAGTGCAGCACACTTCGATAATCGAAAAAAACTGTCAACATAACTTTGATTTTTGGCCCGCTTTGATGTGATTTGTTCGGCTTTGACTTACCTTTGCCAAGATATTCGGCTGATCAACCGTCTGTTTCCGCGTCGTAAGCATAGATCCAAGACTCATAGCCAGTAGTTATACCTTCCATGATATCGTGGTAGTCGGAAAACATTGTTTCACAGATGTTAACGCGATGCTGTTTTTCGGAATAAAATGAGTGATTTTGTAACCAACCGTGCTTTCCCTTTTCTTATTCACTATTTGACTTTCAAGATAGTTTTCCGATATTCCAATGATGCCAAGAAGATCTCCTATTGTCGATTCTCAAGCACCAATTCGTTTATTTTTTGATGACCGTCCTGGACGTAGTTCGTCGTCAAGGTCTTCTCGACCCTCTTTTATTAATTTGTACCTATCAAAAACACTTGCTCGTGACAAATAATGTTCACCGAAGGCATTTTCCAACATTTCAACAAAAAAAGCATTTCAACAAATAGGTTTTTGTGCGAAATTTTAATTAAAAGGTCTTATTATTTTTTCCTAACAGCACAAAGTTTCATCAAGATATCTCAATTTTTACTTGCGCCGACGAACACACCGACAGTCACTTGAATTTCAATTCGCCTCATCACTTTTGTATATTTCCGCCTTTTTGTCTTTTGAATTTCGCTGCTACATATAAAGCGCTACAGAGCTCCCATCTGGCAATACTATACATCTTTGAAAGGTCGGGACATAACCTACAAAACGACCATGATTAGTTTGGATATTGTGTTCAACAGTTATAGACGACTATACATGGAGTTCACTAACGTCGAAATTCGATTCCCAGAAGATGGGAGTTAGTCACCAAACATTTAAACCATCTGCTGAAGGCTGAATACACAAAAAAGCTTGATGTTTGGATGCCGCATGATTTGACGCAAAAAAATCTTTTAGACCGAATCAACGCCTGCGATATGCTGCTAAAACGGAACGAACTCGACACATTTTTGAAGCGGATGGTGACTGGCGACGAAAAATGGATCACATACGGCAATATCAAGCGAAAACGGTCGTAGTCGAAGACCAGTGAATCGTCCCAAACAACGGCCAAGCCGGGATTGACGGTCAGGAAGGTTTTGCTGTGTGTTTGGTGGGATTGGAAGGGAATCATCCACTATGAGCTGCTTCCATATAGCTAGACGCTTAATTCTACCATCCACTGCGAACAACTGGACCGCTTGAAGCAGACGATCGACCAGAGCCGTCCAGAAGGGAAGGGTGTAGTGTTCCACCAGGACAACGCCAGACCACACAATTCGTTGATGACTCGTCGGAAGCTACGGGAGCTCGGATGGGAGGGTTTTTCGCATCAGCCATATAGCCCGGACATAGCGCCACCTGTTCCTGTCCATGGCAAACGCCTTTGTTGGTGTATAGAAAACTTTTTTAGTTGTGATGGGTATTATAGTTTCGGTGCAAACGAACTTAAAGTTTTTTCCTTATTTTCTTATTAAGTTAGATTAATATTGTGATTAGTTGACGAACTACACAGCCTAATGTAATGTGTACTAAGTTTCATCCAGTGTCATTCATTTAATTTTCATGCAACATATTGCAAGCATAATTTTTTCAGATATTAGTTCAAAAAATTTATAGGAATTGCAATGCGTTTCTTTTTGCTTTACAATGATTTAGTTATATGCTTTATATATACAAGTGAAATATGTACACAACATCAGCACACAAGGCCACATGCGCTTGAAGGCAACAAGTAATGCACGCCATAAATTGAAATACAAATTTGCCATTTGGAAAAAATGCAAAGCACGTGGTTTCGCTTTTTAATAGCCGTAAGCGCTGCGCTTTTGTAATGCGCTTCTCCTACTTTTTGCTTTTCACATCCTGGAAATAATTCGTAAATTCATTTCTTTGCTTTGCTTATCAGAAACATTTGTGCTGCTGCGAAAAAATTGTTGGCATAACGTTTAACGGTAATAAATACATTTGACTTGGAGCTTTGCCAACGCTTGCAAAACACATAGCGCCACTTGCTGCCTGCCATAGCACCGCAGACACACTAGCGCGCTTAAGCCAATGCCTGTATCTTTACATTTTGCTTGCCACAGTTGCTCGCGGCTGTGTGCTGTTGCACATTTCGTAGCAGCATGCAACAAATTTGGAACACATGGCGCGGAGAAATTAGAGCCGAAAAAGCACATAAGAATGGTGAAAGTAGAGGCACTAAAGTGCGGAAGACGAAACATGCATAAAACGCTGAAAGCGCCATTATTCTATTAATTCAAAATTTATAAGCACATTTCCGCGAAATTGTGAATAAGCAAATACTTATGTAGTTACATTGTAGATGGGCATAAATACAAGCAGATTCATGGTATTATCGCATCATTAGTTTATTTTAAGTATCCTGGATGCCCATCATATATTTAATAACGCTCACAAAAATGTGCAATGCCCTTAAATATCCTTCGAAAAAATGCACATAGCCCAAGGACAGCGTTGAGAACAATAGAAGCTAATGTATATAAAATTTTACTACCAGCCCATAGCCTCACTACAGATGGCGCAAATCGAGAATAAAATTCTCAATTTTAATATAAAGTACTTACCATAGCTTGATCACTAACTACTGCTACTAACTGACTACTAACCATAGCTTGATCACTAAGTTGTTTGAGATTCTTTTCAATCGTTTGAGAGTTAGTGGCAAAGTGACATTACTTGAACTATTTTTGTTCACAATGGACAACAAATAAGGAAGCCCTTAATTCGGGGGTGTAACCGAACATTTTATACTCTTGTAAGAATCAAACAATGGGAAATTTATATCCATCACTATAGCTCATCACTTCCGCTAAAATATGATATGCATTCAGCAACATAAACGGTATAAAGTAAAGTAGAAAAACATGTTTTTGGCAATTTTATTAAGATGCTTCACACATTGACAATTAAAATTGGCATAAAGTCTGCTATCTAAAATCATTATACCCGTACATAATGAAAACAGATTTTTCTTTAAACTTAAATCTAATTTATACTTCACAGTGCAAACGATTCTAATGCTTTAATATTTACAAGTATACCCTGAACAGGGTATATTAAGTTTGTCACGAAGTTTGTAACACCCAGAAGGAAGCGTCGGAGACCCTATAAATTATATATATAAATGATCAGTACATTGAGCTGAGTCGATTTAGCCATGTCCGTTTGTCAGTCCGTCCGTCTGTATATATGTATACGAACTAGTCCCTCAGTTTTTAGGATATCATTTTGAAATTTTGCAAACGTCATTTTCTCTTCTAGAAGCTGCTCATTTGTCGAAACGGCCGATATCGGACCACTATAACATATACCTGCCTTACAAACTGAACGATCGGAATGAAGTTCTTGTATAGAAAAATTTTACATTTAACAATGTACATATCTTCACGAAATTTGGAATAGAGTAATCTCCGAAAATTTTTCAGAACGGTTAACAATGGGACTCAAGCCCTTGCACTAGAGGCTCTTTCAGTTAAAAGGATATATTCTGCAAATTCGTCGTGGTTTATTTTCTAAGGCAACGCTATAATAGCTGAAGAAATTTTGCAGGTCGAATAACAAAACCTGACATACAAACTGACAAATCGAAACTAGCAAAATGTTTTCCTTTAGATGAAAATCACTGGTCTGTTACGTCTTTAGATTTACTTAAACATACAGTTACTAAAAGAAATGAACCTTTGAAGAGTATACTAGCTTCGGTGCAGCCAAAGATAACGTTTTTTCTTGTTTTATTATATTATATTTTATTTTAATAGGTTGTCAAAAAAGTCTTGCGGTATTTTCGCTAGTTGGCGCTGATAGCGCGTAGTTCTAGTTTCATCGGGTCATGCTATACCTTTTTGGAAAGCTCATTTCACGCGCTAACACTGGTTTGATTGATTGTCGTTTCTTTTAAGTCGTTCGTGAGTTATAACGTCGCAAACATGGAGCAAAATAAAGAGAAAATGCGGCATATTTTACAGTACTACTACGATAAAGGCAAAAATACATCTCAAGCCGCCAATAAAATTTGTGCAGTTTATGGACCCGATACAGTTTCCATTTCCACCGCACAACGATGGTTTCAACGTATTTGTTCTGGTGAAGAGGTGGTCGAAGATGCGCCACGCTCCGGAAGGCCAGTCGCCGAAAATTGCGATAAAATCGCTGAATTGGTCGAAAGAGACCGGCATAGTAGCAGACGTGGCATTAGTCAAGAGCTGGGCATGAGTCATCAAAAATTCATTTCAATTTCAATAAAAATAAATAAATTCAATAAAAATACCGCAAAATCAGTAAATTCGCGACGTTTACGTTGGTCCAACGGGTTCAGTTCTTGAGTCAGAATAATTTTATATGGATGCAAGCCCAAACCTTTTCTCAGAATCCGTCAGGGAGTAGTAGTAGATAGTCCCAATTCTTAAGAACGTCTTGGACAGCAACGCTTGCCTGAAGGGCAGCAATATTTTCATTACTTCGAGTGGTTCTTTGTCTTATTGGCACTTGAAAATTATGTAAAGAGAATGTACACTTGAAATTTTCAACAATTTGACGAATAGCGAGTACACGATTATTACGACCATAACATGGCAAAAGCGCACGAAACGAATTGAAAAACAATTATTTTGGTAATAAAATGAAATTATTTGTAAACGTTGTTCTTGCGTATATCCTTTCATGATGAAATTGTAAACACTACTAAAAGCACAAAAAAAAATTACAGATCAACCCGGCACTTTTCATGTTATCATTTTATTTAAGCATGATATAATGAAATTTTTGGTTAAATCCGTGTTTTAAATAGCTAACTTGATATTGTTTGGGACATCTTTCATTAAATTTTCCTACATTTCTCAGTGTGAGTAACGGAATTCCAATTGAAAGAAAGTTTGTCTCACTTGTCAAACTGTGTCAATTGTCGTGTTTGTCGATGATGTTTATATGTATATAAGGAGTTGTTTCGTTCGATTAATAAACAGTAGATAAAAGATATTAACTGCCAGCTTATCCTCACTCAAAGTCAATCTCAAGCAATTGAGTAATAGTGTCGGTCCGATGCCACAAAAGCTGTGAAAATGAAATGCGGTCATATCATTTTTGGATGACAGTGAACAGAAAGATGTGGTTAAAAAATCAAACTCAAAGAGTGGCAAAACAGGTTAATAAACAGCTATAAACCTGCTAAATGAGTTAATTGCCATTGCAAAACTGAAACGAACTCAGTCGACTAGTAAGCCACCAACTTATTATATGATCATATGATTACACATCGTCATCTACCATCTATGGTACCATGCTACACTTAATAGAAGGCTTGAATATGAGAGTGGATCTATAAATCGTGTTTTTTTCCAACGTGGTACAATAGTATTATTCAAAGCATTGCCCTTCTAAAGCTATGAAACTTTCCCATCCTTCTCGCATGTTTTCAAAATAACTACATCTCGAATAAATTAATTTTGGTACCTTGTTCCGAAGTGAACCGCTTTGAGATCCGATTGTGGTCGTTCAAATATACATATGTATTTATATAGAACTGCCAGTCCTCATTCCATATTTGCTCAAACAATGAATTTGCTTGCGTATTTGTATACCATACATACATATGTCTGACAACACTCTCCGAGTCTGACAGTTTACGCGTGATAAGCATCATTATTACAACTTACAATCGGATTGTCAGTCTAGCTGTTTGTCTGTGTGTCTGTCCCTTGTTCCCCTTTGATTTACGTGTACTTATCTACCTGTCTGTTTATGGTCGCAATGTAATCGCTACATGTCAAATGTCAATTAACAAAACAAATTGTAATGACAAACTCATTGGTCAGCTGATTGAAGTGACAGTCAGTAGCTTTTGCAGAAGTTTTTTGTTAATATTTAATCAATGTGGGTAATTAAAATTGTATATATAAATTATTGCCGGCAATACTGTTGTTGAGTTAAGTATTGAAAATTGGGTTGAGAATTTAAAAATGGTTTATTACCATTTACAAGTTCCTTTGTCATAGAACAACAATATCAAACCGCAATAGGCGCCAAGGCTTCTGTGATTTAAACAGTGGCTTATCTCCAAAACTTATGGCCGCTTTATCAAGAACATTTTATAAGATTTGCTAATTTTGAAAAAGACGTTTGAATGTCCCACAGACACAATATTATATTGGTTGTCAAATATCTCCCTTATGCCTTTTTGTCCTTTGAATTTTGCGGCCATGTATAAAGCGCTACAGAGCTCGTATCTGGCAATACTATACATCTTTGAAAGGCCTTGACATAACCTACAAAGCGGCGCTATGCATGATTAGTTTGGATATTGCATTCAACAGTTATAGACGTGTAAACATGGAGTTCACTAACTTTAACCCTCGTTAAAGGCAAAACCGCTAGAGAAACGTTCCGTGAGATTAATGGTGTTTTGGGAGATGGTACGCTATCACTTCGAACTATGGAGGAATGGTTTCGACCATTCAGAGCGGGTGAAAACGACACCATGGCTAAGGCAGCGGGCGGAAGGCCTGTGACAACGAATACCGATTAAATCATGGAAAACATCGAGATAGACCGGCATGTGGCATCTTGTGACATTGCCCAGAAGATGGGAGTTAGTCACCAAACTATTGTAAACTATCTGCTGAAGGCTGGCTACACAAAAATGCTTGATGTTTGGGTGCCGCATGATTTGACGCAAAAAAAACCTTCTGGACCAAATCAACGCTTGCGACATGCTGCTGAAACGGAACGAAATCGACCCATTTTTGAAACGGATTGTGACTGGCGATGAAAAATGGATCACATACGACAGTATCAAATGAAAACAGTCATGATCGAAAGCCGGTGGATCGTTCCAGACAGTGGCCAAGCCGGGATTCACGGCCAGAAAGGTTTTCCTTTGTGTTTGGTGGAATTGGAAGGGAATCATCCACTATCAGCTGGTCCCATGTGGCCATATGGCCAGACGCTTAATTCTACCATCTACTGCGAACAACTGGACCGCTTAAAGCAGGCGATCGATCAGAAGCGTCCAGAATTGACCAACAGGAAAGGTGTAGTATTCCACCAGAACCACGCCAGACCACACACTTCCTTGATGACTCGTCAGAAGCTAAGGAAGCTCGGGTGGGAGGTTTTATCGCATCCACCATGTAGCCCAAACATAGCGCCAAGTGATTACCATATATTCCTGTCCATGGAGATCGCCCTGGTTGGTGTAAAATAGAACTCAAAAGAGGCTTGTGAAAAGTGGCTGTCGGAATTCTCGAAAATAAGGAGGGGCTTCTGCGAATTATTATTATTATTATTATTATGAACTTGCCGTCTAGATAAAAATAGATTATCAAAGGAAACGGCGCATATTTGAACTAAATGCGATTACTGTAACATTTTTTATAAAGCATTAAATGAAAAGCAAAAAGGCGGAAGGGAGATATTAGACAACCTAATATGAAGGCTCCAGCTCGAACTTTTATGTTGAGGAGTCGAGTAGCCACTGTGGCCGCTTGTACTCCTTTCTTACCAATAGGTTTAATAATTTTGTATATTTTCCTAATAAAATAATAATATTATTATTATTTTGAGCAAGTGTGTTTATCAAGATTTAGTTCCTGATATAAAAACGTCTACTTAAATTTTCTTAAATGCATAACCTAATGTTTTATTATTAATAGGTAATATAAGCATACATTTATAATAATTGGTGATACTTTGTCTTCCACTTCGCTTCACGCCGATTGCTAAAATAATAATTATAAATTTAATAATTTATGAATGGTAATCTTTCTGAATATTTCTTCATTGAATATTTACAATACTCTTAATTGTCTTCAAATATGTACGAAAGATGTATGTATGAGCAAGAAGTTTGTTAATAACAAGAAAACAAAACATATTGAACATAAATCTTGTTATATTGTAACTCACATTGGCATTAGTTTTCTGCATAAAATCCTGCTGTCAAATTGAATTAACCGAGACAACGCCAGCTGAATAAATCTTCATAAAATCTATGCAAATTCTGCAGAAACAGTGAAGCTTAATAGCAAGTGATGGTCTATTAATTGAAAAACAAACGAAATATGCGCAAAATAATAGGCATCAGGCTTTACCGTTACGTAACTATGAAAATAAATATTTGCATGCCTGCCAACAACAAAAGCGAAAGAAACTTCACTGCCACTGCACTGCAAGTGCTTCTAAACAAAAGGGAATTTAATGAACTTGTCAGCAGGGAAATGCTGATAAAAGTATACAAGTGTATGTGCGTGTGTATGTGCATGTGAACGGAAAGTCAAATGAGCGCATATAAACATTGTTACAACTCACCTGAGCATGAATTTATTCCAACAAAAGCATCAATTTTCATTAGGTAAGCCAACAGAAACACCAACACAGTTTATTACAATAACAAGTACAGTTATAAGGCGACAACAAAGTGCAGGTGCAACACTTCCGCAGACACAGGCACAAATAAGAGCGCGCACACACACATACTTAAATATTTACACTGAAGCCAACGTGAGCAATAGGCAGTGCCGCAATATTTAAATGACAGCTATTGTTGCTCAGTTGTTGCCGGCCGTCAGCGCTAACGCCCACGCTGTATGCGTGAGATTAATTTCCCGTGGGGCGTATGAGTAACATTGGTTAGCGCAGCGGCGGAAAACATGCCAAGTGCGCATGTCATTGTCACTGTCAACGCTTCTAAACACGGCATAAAACAATGCGTAGCATTGCAGCGCATGAAACAAGGAGGCGTAGCAGGTGTTAATGTCGCTACCGATAATGGAAAAGTTAACGAATTTTTGCGTTCCTTATAAAGGTAAGCGCTTAATGAAAAAACAAATACGGTTGTGCCATGCAAAAATGTTGAGTTTTGGAACTTCTGTATCAATATATACATATATAAGTGTGCATTAATGGAAAAAAATAAAAACAATATATTTATTAGTATGTTTTATCGTCGTTTATGTAAGATTAATATAGAGGCTAATAGAGGGTTGTCACGAATCCTGTAGGTTTAGGAGTATTAGCGCAAAAAATCGTCTGAGATGGATCTGGAAACAGGACTGTGAGTAATGAGAAGTTTCTACGGCTACTCTGTACGAAAGAAGTACAACTTGGAAGGCTTGAAGAAGGCTGTATGGCCTTCACAGACCTTCTGAACGAGAGACATCTCAAATGGGCTATGCACTCTTTTAAACAGTTTAAGCCTTCGGGACTTAACAGTATTATACCTGCACAGCTTCAGCATGCAACAAAGGTATCATTCAATGGGTTGACCCCCATCTTCACGAACTGCATCATATTAGTTCACATTCCGGCCGCTTAGAAGCAGGTGAAGGTGGAGTTTATCCCAAAAGACAGCAACAACTTCTATGTCACTGTCAAAGAATTTAGGCCTATCAGTCTCTCCTCATTTATATTGAAAATTCTTAAAAAGTCATGATTGGAGAGAGTTCTGTGGAAAACTTTCGCGATATCGAGGGGCTTCAACAACGTACGGCCGGAGGCGATTATTTGAGCTCTGAATAAGTGTGAGATCGAAGCTAACCTCAAGCATAAACAGAACAGTTGTGGCGAAGTGAAGAACTACACGGGCACGTCGGAAAATAAATAGGGGAACCCCGCAAGGTGGCTCCCGCCTTTCCCGTCTGCTCTAGATCTTAGTAGTGAAGGACATTTTCAATGAAATTGAGGAACGATGCTGTCAGGAGGCTACCTACGCAGACGACGTAGTTCTTTCGATAGAAGGAAAATTCCTTCCAAGGTATCTAAATGTGGTTACCAAATGGGCAGAGAGAAATGAACTAGGTACAAATCGAAATAGAACTGTGCTAGTTTTATTTAGTCGGATATGCGAAATTTCTTATATTACTCTCCCCTCGTTGGGAGGGTCTATCCTTCGAACAGTGGACAAGGTGCCCTATAGTGTGGTAGAGGAGCAATTGGGAAAAGCTGGGGCTTCTCACCAAAAGTGGTATTCCTTCTCAACGAAACCTTTGTTAAGCTAATAAAGTTTAATGGGATCGTTGTGTGGTGAAGGGCGCTTGGAAAAACCACACTAGCTAAGCAGCTTGAGCAGGGACACACAGAAATTCTTCTGTCGGGAACTGTACATAAACTTTTGTATAAGACCACCAGACCACTGTACGGAAGCTGACATTAGATAGACAACTCCGAAGTCCAGCTTTCTTTAGAGAGGTGCACACTGACCATGTTCTCAAAACAAGTAAAAGAGTGCATGGGCTCATTAGCAATTGCTTCTCGTATAAGTGCCTTGTCTCAACGGAATCGCTGGAGACTGCAAAGCTGATAAACTGGCTAAGGATAGCACTTCATCTGCTTGCATTCTGACGTTGTACCTTTGGCCCTCCGTTGATCTCAGCAGGTACTGATCAACTGCAAGATGCTTTTGGCTCGAAGTGACCCTAAACGGTCATACGAACTATTGCCCTTAGTAAAGTCAATATCGACAGAACTTTAGGTGCTCTGACTGGACACTGTCCAATAGGTTTATATGCGATGCAGCTAAATATTCTGTCGGACGTTCTTTGCCAAATCTGTATGGAGGAAGACGAAGTAAAATTATCTCGTCACTTCCTTCTCTATTCCGCAGGTTTTACCCGGCTGAGATTAAAAGATCTCGAATATTAAAAACTTTGTGACAATTAACATAAAAGCGGAAAGGAAAAGAAAAAGAAAAAAACCTTGGGTGATAGATGTTCTTCGTATAATTCCCATCACAGAAAATGACGCTTTTGCGATTAAACGAAATTTTTCAGCGAAAACTGGATTAAATATAAAAACACACAACAGTTTTGTATTGGATCTACAAACCTATGGGAATTGGAAAAGAGTGATTCGGCTATTATGGGAACAAGCAAAGAATTGTTTTTGCTTTGAATTAATGAACTTCCGGCCAAACATTATTTATTGCTGTAAATCGGGAAAAGTATTATGCACTGAATATATAAGTTCTGTTGTTACCAAACTCTTGCGTCTTAATTTCACATTTAAAGTGGCTTCTACATTTCATCTTTCCCAAAGAAGCTTTGGTAAAATATAATTAGCGGCTCGAGTCGCCCGTCCTGCTGTTCTCCAAAGAAAATTCAATATTACCTCCGCAAAAATGAATGTATATCTGCAACAACTTGAATGTGTTCTTACGATTCATTTAGTTTGCGCTTTTGTTGCACTTAATTAAACGGCAACACAGGCACGAGCAGCCAACTTCCACAAAACATAACAACAGAAGGACTGACAATGCATGAAAACAAGAACTGATTACAGTCAATTTAAGTATTTGTTGCTGCCGATTGGCAAAGCCCTTCTAATTTCCGTCTTTTGTTTGCCTTTATTGTTGTTTCTGCATGCACTCTTTACTGTTTAATGAGAAGGAATAACGAAACGAGCAAAGGCAATCAGTAGGAGCTACAACCGAGAGCGAAGTATTGTAATGAATACTTTGGTAATATTTAATATTTTGAAGTTCGTTGTTGTTTTTACTACTTCAAAAATCTTAAATCATTTCATATAGAAAAGAAGAACTTTTTAAAAGAACTCAAAAGAAAGTGAAACAAGAGCAAATGTTAATGGCGGCGACACCGAAGCTGTAATACTCTTCACAGGTGCTTTATTATAGCATAGGAGAATACAATACAAGTAAGGAATGGCTAAGCTCGGGTGCAACCGAATATTTTATACTCTCGCAACTCTCAAGAATCAAAGTCAGGAAAATATATTAAGGTGCAAAACTGTCAACTTCATTTACCATTAATCCAAAAATAAACTTCGAGTTATGATCGGAAATTTTGTATAAAATTCGATTTCCAATTGAAAAGTTCGAGTTATGGAACTTCAACTGTATATATAATGTGCCCAAAAAATAAGATGACATTGTATTTATTTTGAAAATTCTTTATTTATTCTTCCAAATCAATTTCATCCCCTTCAAAGTAATCCCCTCCCGATGCAATGCACTTATGCCAACGGATTTTCCAATCTTCGAAACACTGGTTGTAGTCACTTTCCGGGATGGCCTTCAGTTCCGTCTTCGCTGTGGCTTGAATCTCCTCTATCGCATAAAAACGGTGTCCCCGGAGCGGTCTTTTGAGCTTGGTGAACAGCCAGAAGTCGCACGGCGCCAGATCAGGTGAATACGGTGGTTGCGGAACGATATAGGTTGAGTTTTTGGCGAAATGATCACGAATTACGAGGGCAGTGTGGGATGGTGCATTATCGTGGTGTAAAAACACAGAAATGTCTTTCCACAATTCCGGCCTTTTTAGGCGGATAGCGTTACGCAAACGACGCATAACGTTCAAATAATATTCCTTGTTGACTGTTTGACCGGTTGGAAGGAATTCATAATGCACAACACCGCTGGCACGATATTCGCTCGATTGATCGGTTGTTTCGGGGTCGTAAGCATAGATTCAAGTCCCATCGTCAGTTATAATGCGTTTCATGACACCCTGGTAGTCGGAAAGCATCATTTCACACACTTTAACGCGACGCTTTTTTTCCAAAAAATTCAATGTTTTCGGTACCAGTCGAGATTTGACGCGCTTGAGGCCCAAAACATCCTTCAAAATGGTACTGGCTGAGCCTTTCGATATGCCAACTTCATCAGCAAGGTCTCTAATTGTTAATCGACGGTTTTTCAACACCAAATCTTTGATTTGTTGAACGTGAGCTTCGTCGGTTGAGGTTGATGGTCGCCCTGGACGCTCTTCGTCTTCGACACATTCACGGCCGGCTTGGAACTCACTATATCCCTTGTAAGCATTTTTTTTTAGACATAGCTTCATCACCAAAGGCTTTCTGCACCATCCTCAATGTATCCGCAGCAGAAAATTGATTCCGTAAACAAAATTTAATGAAAATTCTTTGCTCAACAAATTTCGACATCGCAAAAAACGAAAAACTCACTTTTAGCAGCTCACAAAACGACACATATCTCAAACACTAATGAATATTTTTTCATGAAATTTAACATAAATCTGACTGACAGTATTACTAACCTAAAAAAAACTAATTCTCCAAATCCTTCAACGCGCGCAGTTTAAATTCAAATGTATTTTTTGGGCACAGTATGTATAGTATATATCAGTGATTTTTCAGAGGGTCACACTGAGACGATCCCTTAACCTGCAGAGTCTTAATTACAATATTTTTTTCCTTACTCTCTCCAAACTCGATAACATATTTTATTCAGGTTGTGAGAAGTCTTTTAAAACCTCCTCGCAACTAGTGAACGATGAATAAAAAAAGAACCAGAAATTCAATAATTTTATTTTCTATACAAAATATTCAATCCATTTATCTATTAAACAGCAGAAGGTGCCAACTGATTCAAAACAAATAAAAGTCCAAGCAAGTTTAATGAATAAATCATGTTACACCGTTAAAATGATAATCGCCCATCAGCGAGAGCAAAAGAAATGACAACAAAAGCCCACATTACCACCAGAACGGAGCAGCAGCACTTTATGTCGACTTCATTTTCATACTAAAATATTGACATTGACTTGCGATTGAGTGCCGAGCATTCGCCGGTGAAATCACGGGTTTCAGAATAAAATTTGCATAAATCCACAGCGGAGAGAAATAGAAAAGAAAAGAAGAAGAAAAATCCAACTACATACTATGCACATTTATCTGACGAAAATGGAGAGCTGTAGACAAAACATTTTTTTTATTTTTTATTGGAAGAATCAATACATATTTAGAATGTGTCTGCTGACAGCTACAAGCTGGATTATCACTTTGAATTGTCAAAGGACAGCACCCAACTGTTATCATTGTTGTCATTATGATAAATGATGTGCTACTTTCGCTGCCAGCTGAAATATCCGAAGAAGCAAGTCCTCATAATCCGTATTAAATAAATAGAAAGCAAAAAGCACACTCATACATAACGGAGTGCCAATAACAACTTCATGTAACAGTAAAGAAAAGAGTTAAAGAAACTCACAAAGTGACAATATAGATCTCAAAAACCCTATAAATATGTAATTAGAATTTTTGTCAGAAAATCTGTACGAAAATAAAACGTAATATTACACTGCGAAAGTCACGAATGTGAATGACCTGCAGAGAGTTCAATCACACTGGACACACATACCTTAAAAGTCAAAATTTTGTTTGGAGTGGCACTAAAGTTTTCCTCATAACCTCACCTAAAACTCTTACTACATAATAATGGGTATTCGAAAAAATATATTGGAATTTTGTCAATAGATGTCTTTGCAGTCGTATATCTCCAGTGCTACCAATCACATTGTGTCATACCATATAGTGTTGGAAAGGTGAGATTTTAAGTTTCATTCAAGCAAAAAAATTAAATTGGGGGAAGTTGAAAAAAGTTACAGCTGTTCAAAAATATGTGAAAATAATGAAAAAAATCACTATGTTGAAATTTTTTTATAAAATAGGGAAGAATGCCACTCAAGCCACCAATGATATTTGTGAAGTTTACGGAGACGATGCTGTATCAGTTCGTGTAGCAAAACAATGGCTCGCTCGCTCCGTTCTGGAAATTTCAATGTAAAAGATGCATCTCGCTCTGGTCGACCTATAGTTCAAAAGTCGATAAAATTATGAGAAAGATTGACCAGGACCGTCACACATAGGCAGCCATGACATCGCTAAGGAACTTAAGGGTCAAACGGTTTTTAACCATTTAAAAAACGCTGGCTACGAAAAGAAGCTCGATGCTTGGGTACAACATGAATTGTCTGTGAAAAATTTAATGGACCGAATTAACATCTGCAATTCTTTGCTGAAACGAAATGAAATCGAACCATTTCTGAAGCGAATGGTAACAGCAGACGAAAAGCGGATCAAATACTACAATAATATGCGAAAAAGATCATGATCCAAGCGTTTGAACAAATGGTTGCAAAGCCAGGATTGACGCCTCGAAAGGTTATGCTGAGTGTTCGGTGGGATTGGAAAGGAATCATCCACTGTGAGTTGCTCCAGCCTGGACAATTGAAAGAAAATACGAAAGATTTTTTCGACTACGCAATATATTATCGAAAAGAATTCTTAGCAAAATTCGTGGAATTGTATAACATATATCAGGGTGAAAAATTCAAAATGCCTACTAAAATGACTTACTTTTTATAAAAAACAGTTTTTTTGATATTCCTCTTCTTCTTCTTAATTGGCGTAGACACCGCTTACGCGATTATAGCCGAGTTAACAACAGCGCGCCAGTCGTTTCTTCTTTCCGCTACGTGGCGCCAGTTGGATATTCCAAGCGAAGCCAAGTCCTTCTCCACTTGGTCCTTCCAACGGAGTGGAGGTCTTTCTCTTCCTCTGCCTCCCCCGGCGGGTACTGCGTCGAATACTTTCAGAGCTGGAGTGTTTTCATCCATCCGGACAACATGACCTATCCAGCGTAGCCGCTGTCTTTTAATTCGCTGGACTATGTTAATGTCGTCGTATATCTCGTACAGCTCATCGTTCCATCGAATGCGATATTCGCCGTGGCCAATGCGTAAAGGACCATAAATCTTTTGCAGAATTTTTCTCTCGAAAACCCGTAACGTCGACTCATCGGTTGCTGTCATCGCCCAAGCCTCTGCACCATATAGCAGGACGGGAATTGTGAGCGACTTATAGGGTTTGGCTTTTGTTCGTCGAGAGAGGACTTTACTTTTCAATTTCCTACTCAGTCCGAAGTAGCACCTATTGGCAAGAGCAATCGTGCGTTGGATTTCCAGGCTCACATTGTTGGTGGTGTTAATGCTGGTTCCTAAATAGACGAAATTATCTACAACTTCAAGGTTATGACAGTCAACAGTGACGTGAGTGCCAAGTCGCGAGTGCGACGACTGTTTGTTTGATGACAGGAGATATTTCGTTTTGCCCTCGTTCACTGCCAGACCGATTTTCTGTGCTTCCTTGTCCGGCCTGGAGAAAGCGGAACTAACGGCGCGGGTGTTGAGGCCGATGATATCAATATCGTCGGCATACGCCAGCAGCTGTACACTCTTATAGAAGATGGTACCTTCTCTGTTTAGTTGTGCAGCTCGAACTATTTTCTCCAGAAGCAGGTTGAAGAAGTCGCACGATAGGGAGTCGCCTTGTCTGAAAGATCGTTTGGTATCGAACGGCTCGGAGAGGTCCTTCCCGATCTCGACGGAGCTTTTCGTGTTGCTCAACGTCAGTTTACACAGCCGTATTATTTTTGCGGGGATACCAAATTCAGACATCGTGGCATAAAGGTAGCTCCTTTTCGTGCTCTCGAAAGCAGCTTTGAAATCGACGAAGAGGTGGTGTGTGTCGATTCTCCTTTCACGGGTCTTTTCCAAGATTTGACGCATAGTGAATATCTGGTCGGTTGTTGATTTTCCAGGTCTGAAGCCACACTGATAAGGTCCAATCAGTTTGTTGACGGTGGGCTTTAATCTTTCACACAATACGCTCGATAGAACCTTATATGCGATGTTGAGCAGGCTAATCCCACGGTAGTTGGCGCAGATTGTGGGGTCTCTTTTTGTATGGATTGGGCATAGCACACTTAAATTCCAATCGTTGGGCATGCTTTCGTCAGACCATATTTTACAAAGAAGCTGGTGCATGCTCCTTATCAATTCTTCGCCGCTGTGTTTGAATAGCTCGGCCGGCAATCCGTCGACCCCTGCCGCTTTGTTGTTCTTCAGGCAGGTAATTGCTTTTCGAACTTCTTCGTGGTCGGGTAATGGAACGTCTGCTCCATCGTCATCGATTGGGAATCGGGTTCTCCATCTCCTGGTGTTGTGCGTTCACTGCCATTCAGCAGGCTAGAGAAGTGTTCCCTCCATAATTTAAGTATGCTCTGGGCATCAGTGACTAGATCACCTTTGGGGGTTCTACAAGAGTATGCTCCGGTCTTGAAACCTTTTTTGATATTCGCTAAAGGATATTAAATATATACATAGCTTTATGAAAATAAAAGTGATTAAATTAACATAATGACATAAAGATAAAAACATGCGGACGAATAGAAAATGCTTTAGAAAAAGTCGGTGTAAAAGATACTTATGTCGAATAGAGTTATTCTTCTTCTTATTTCTTCATAATATTATTATTACGTAGGTTGTTATATATATTTCTGGCCTAATAATGTAAATAGGCGTATTTATCAACTAAAATGTTTTTTTTTTCTTTTTTTTTTGTCGATTGCTGTTTTGTTTCGGGCTCATACGCATAGATCCATGATTCGTCACCTATTACGATCTTTTGAAGCGCCGCGATCGTATTTTTCAGCATTTCTTTACATCAATCCACACGAGTCTTTTTTTGAGCGATTGTCAAATTGTGCGGGATCCAACGAGAACAAACCTTTTTTACGGCCAGGTGTTCATGCAATATCGAATGTATGCTGGTGGGAGAAATGCATAGGCATGCCTCTATCTGAAGGTATGTTACATGACGGTCTTGCATTATCAGTTCACGTACGGCATCGATGTTTTCTGGCACAACGGCTGTTTTTGGACGACCTTCACGGAATTCGTCTTTGAGCGAGCGATGCACTCTTGTCGTGATAATCTACGTCGAAAGTTGTGAAAAATGATCGCACGAAAATGTTCACGAGTTAATTGCATTTTTTGGCCGAGATGAATTTTTTAATTTCCTGTAAATAAAACAATTCACGATTAAATGACAAAACGTTCTGAGTGATGTTACGCTAAAAAATGTCAAACTTTCCAATGGAAATGCCAGATTGCACCTGGCAACACTTAGTGTTGCCCTAGGCCAGAATATATATAGCAGCCCTCGTATTATTCTTTTTTAATACGAGGTCGCATTTCTTCAACGTTCCGCTAGAGGTTTTGGCTTGAAATAGACAAGATCAAAGGCTTCTGTCGAAAGGATATGATCCCATTTCTCGTACATCCTTGAGCATAGCCTTTGAGTTAATTGTGCGTTGGTAGATTTTACGTTCCAATGAATCTCATAAATGCTTATTTAGTTTGTAATCTGGTGATTTTAATAATGTTTGAAGATTCTTGGGAACGTTGTAGAGTAACTAAAGCCAAACTATATCTGCAGCATGCTTCCTACGTTGTCCTTTAAAAAATAGTAGACACTTCAAATTAATTTTAAAGATCTGCAAGCCCATATCACTGCTTCTTTACCACAACTCCTCCCAATATGCGTGAACATTTCCTTTTGACTAGCAATATGAATGAGTTCTTGTGTGTGATTGACCATAAAATCCCGTTTTTTTCGTGCATGCATAACTTAGTATAATTTTCGTTTGATTGTAATACATTTACTGTTTCGTCGAACAATGAATTTGAACCGTCTCGCTTCATTTTTTTAATATTGCCAAGACCTGAAACTATCGGCTGTGATATCTTGAAAACATAAAATGTTCGATTACACCCGAACTTAGCCCTTCCATAATGTTTGTTGTACGATTTGTCCTTTGCTTTAAAAAGGTTCTCGGTTTCGACGATCACCTGTTCATTTGAGGAAAATTTCGAGCATTCTTTTGAGGTCTCAGAACAGGATTTTGCCATCGTTTTCACTGACTTGTGACAGCACTTTCCTTGCCTTGCCTTGGGGAAGCAGCACTTTCTTTTCTTCAAATGAGACAGTTTTTAGGCCGAAATTGCCGAAAACGATGGCGGGAATTCTGTTCTGAGATCCCAAAAGAATGCTCGCTGGGAAGAAATTTCGTCCTTCAAACGGTTTAATAACGCTATATAATAGTCGCTGTTGATGGTCCTTTCTTTTTCAAATTAGTCAATAAAAATTATTCTATGCGCGTCCCAAAATACGCATGTCAGCCAACTGTTGCGTTTTCTCCCCCCTAGGAGCGGGTTCATCGAATGCAACTCTCACGAATAACTGCTGATTGGACTTCGAAGCGAAATGACGCAGCCTAATTTCATCCATCTTTACATATCGACGCTGGCTGAGGCCAAACACTGCTCCGAATCATTAACTCGTCCTTGTTTTTGGACAAAAGAGAGCTCGCGTGGCACCCACTTTACACCGAGCTTTCTCATACCCAAATATTCGTGAATGATATGATGATATGTATGTCATACAAAATAATTTTTTTGTGTATTTGTTTTTGATGTTTTCTTCGGTAACAACCTATTGATGGTTGATTTTCCTCGGGGAGTGTACGGAAACTCGTGATCAAGTCAAGCCTTAGTTCAACTGTATTTTTTTCTTCAAAAAGCGATAAATTAACACTACGAGGAATTTTTTTTATACTTATTTCACAATAATAAAAGTTGATTAACTCAAAACGATATAATTCACTTACTAATGATCCGGCAGCTGCCAAATTTATACGCGCGCCTTTTGATGGTTAGGGCTAGCTAAAAGTTCTGTTTGGTTACACTGGCTGGCTGTTAAAGGGGTATTCTGGTCCAGAAGCATGAATTTCAGGTAATTTTCAAAGTGTCGTAAAAAAAAGGCAATTAATATTTTTAGTATCCATTTTTTTATAGTTATTTGTTAATTTTAGAAGAGTACAGAGAAAATAAAAAACTAAAAAAAGTAAAAAATTTCAAAAATTATGAGCTGACGAAGGGGGGAGTCTCTAAAAATTTCGACGTGACCATACCCATAATTTCAACCCTCCTAGTTATCTGAAACCAAAAAAAAAAAGATTATTTAATCTAGAATAATGTCGGAATAGCAGAAACTACGGAAAAGTGGGAAACATTTTTTTTTACAAAATGGCGACTGCCTGAAAAAAAAAAGTTTTTTTGGATCACTTTTTCTGACTATTTCCAATTTTTTAAAACTAATAAAAAAAAAAATGGGGATTGGGCTTGTTCCAAACATAGACAAGCCTATAAAGAAGACTCTATAAAAATTTCAAGTAAATCGGTCCAGTAAAACCTGAGAAATCGTGGGTATCGGACCGCAAAAGTCAGTTTTGAGAAAAACGCGTTTAAAGTTTAGGAGACAATTCTAGTGAACACGGACACCATGTCACAAAATCGGCTGTGCCTCCGAAAAAAAGTCGAATTTTGAAAAATCCTTCCGAGGTCATATTTTTGAAAGTCTAAACTTTCAAGATATGCAAAAAAAAATCGATTTTTTCAAAATCCTAGACAAGAATACCCCTTAAGCCATATAGACCTACTGGTCTTTTGTAATGCCAGATCCTGGTATTCCAGCAGAGGGGATGTTAGAGCGTTCTTCTCATATCTACTTCCCTGCATTTTCCACATGTGTTATTGCCAATGATTCTCATACGACTCGCATGTAGTACCAGTAGATTGTGACCTGTGGCTAGGCCAAGAACTTTCCTCCAGTCTTTTTGGGACTATATGAGTAGAGAGTTTGTTAGTTTTCCGTCCGTTCCCTTGCACATGACCTTGACGATTCTGCATGCGCCTAAGACATTCCATCTCACCTTGATCCATCTCTCAACCTTTTCACAAATTTCGTTAAGTATCGTTCGCATATGTATGGTTCGGTGTCAGCTATTTCGTTCCCCGGGACGCTCTTGTGGTCTGGAACCCAGTGTATATGCAGTTGCTTTCCAGCAGCCACTATATCTACTGCTTCCTTGCTTTTAAGGACATTCTCTGACGCAATACAATAGATTCCGGCGCCCACTCCAACAGTCACTTTTGATCCGTTAGTGTATATGTTAAGAGCTCCGCTCTACAACCCCCTACACCCTCTTTTAGAATGACCTTAAATGTAAAAAAAAATGTTTAACCCTAGACTTGCCTATACTAAGGGTATAATGCTAAAATTGCAGCTTTGCAACCCTAAACCACTAGAAATTAATGAAGAGTAAAATCGAACTAAGCCATTTGGATTGCATTATCACAGAGGATCTTAAACGACCTTCGTCTGCATCTGGTAGCACAAATATGGAGCAGCAATTGCATACGCTAACAACATTGTTGACATTAATGACAAAAGCCATCAGCAGCAGCAGTGCCATTGCCAACCAAAAACTATGGCAACCAGCGTAACAATAATGCCCCAATATGTACATACATACAAGTATATCCAACAACAGTTGCCATTTATGAAACCGGTACATTTTTACATATTCGCATTTGTGTTCCAATGATTGGCGGCAGCAGAGTGGCAGCCACAACAGCACCCAACATTGCTGTGGCGAAAGCAATTGGCTACATGGCTGGTGTCACTCTAACCAACCTAGACATCAGTCATTAACACAACAACAACAATAGCAAATACACCAACTAATATTAGCAACCACATTTGTTGTAGCCACGTGGCATCAGTGGCCCCCGATTGGCACAATAAGCAATTTTATGCCTCATCCTGCAGCGTCCTTGTGCTCATTCGCACGTCCCACCTCCCGTGTGCTGAGTATTTGCAGGAGCAGCATGTTAGACGGCCACAGATTGGCACGTCATTGTGTGAAATTAGACGCTGCACCTTTCACCCTTTTAACCGCAATCGGATGTATGTATTTAACCCGTCTTCGTGTGTGTATGTATATTTAGATGTGAGAAATCGCTACATTACAAGCTACATCAGAAGCATATCCCCGCTGCCACTAACCCATCCACACTCGGCTTACATGGCTTAGCTGCCTTCAATTCAATCATCCTCGCATTGACGCTGTCATCGTATTAATATCACATCAATTATCATATCTTCAGGCACGCCGCCGTGTTTGCTATTATTGTTGTTATGCTGGTAATGCGATAATATGATGGTGCATGAATGATATCCGCTTTTTATTTCGTTATCTCTGGTATTGTGTTGTAAGACCGTGTTTACACTCGAAAACTTATGTTGCTCATTAGCGGGAAAGACTCTTTTTTGGTGAAGTTGCACGGGCGACACGAGTCGAAAATATTTCTGCATTACCTTTTATATCACTTTCCTAAAATCTTGTAAATGTACGCGTTGCAAAAAATATTTTTTTTTAGTTAATTTTTATCTTTATTCAACCTTTTCAAAAATATCTCCATCATACCATATTAAGCACATTTGCATATTACCTATAAAAAATAGTTAATAAAACTGAAATTTCCATAAATATTGTTTTTTTTTAATATTTTGAAAATGAAAAGGAAGTCCGACTTGCGTACAAGCGAACTTTTACGAACAAGACCGCAAAGTATGTTGCCCCAACCCGAGCGACTCCCTACGACCTCGTCTACAAACAGACAGTTTGGGCGAGAAAAGTCAAGTGTGAACGCAGTTTGATAACGCGGTTTAGGTGCGGTAAAAGAGCTGCTGTTAATATATACGATGTCTGTTCAAAATGTATTGTGAATTTTGTATTATTCATGAATTGTCCATTCAAAGTAATCTTATATATTGCACTTCTATTAGCATTTTTCCGAATCTTCAAAGCACTTAAAAAAGTGTTTTTTGTGATCTTGTTTAGCTCCACCTTCGATCTAGTTTTTATCTTCTTAATCGTAGCGTTGTCTTTTCTTTAGTGTTGGGAACAAACAAACATCACAAAGGACCAGTTTTACGAGTAAGAATACGTTGGCTGTGGCACCATTAATGTGTTGTGTGAACAGGGGCGTCATCATAATGCAAAAGCCAATTTTTGTTCTTCTACAAATTCGAGAGCTTCTGGAGGATTACTTCACGCAAACTGCGCATATTTATATTCTTTAATGATACTAATATATATACTGATATACTTACTACCCTTTGCCATGAACTAATGAAGCACGACACTCTCCAATCGAAGATAACTGTTAGCAAAACCTTTACGTTCGACCTATCTTGTAGCGCTTTTTTCGGTCGTGTTGCATGCGGACGCTTCCATTGGGATCATTGAGCTTTGTTTTCCACGTCATAACAATAAACCCATGCTTCAACACCAGTTATGACCCTCTGGAACAGATCTCAGTCGTCTCAGACTGAGACCTACATCTTCAGAGCAATGTCAGCCCGACACTGTTTTTTGTTGAAAGTGAGCGATTTTGGTACAAAAATCGAAGGCGAACTAAAATGCGTCCAAACAAAATAGCTGTTAAAAATTAAAAAAATAATTAACCAAGTTTAGCGTGAGTTTTTCCCACTTTTAGTTTGGTTTTTTATTAAATAATTGTTCTTTATTTTTAGAATGAGAAGTTGTTAGTTTAATTTCGACTAGAATTATTATAACTTTTTATGACAAACATAACGCAACAAAAAAATCGAAAACCGAATACACGTAGTCAAATTCAAAATTCTCAATATTTTTTGTACAAACCTCGTATATTCTTACATACCTAGTATATAAACACTCGTACATACATACCTATTTACTACATATATAAAACACAGACAAAAGCTATTTGCAGCTTCTCTCAATGGACTTTTTTCTCTTCCCTTTTCGAAATACTATTACTAATGACCTTTGTTTTCTCTTCGTTCAATTTTCGTCGATTGTTTAAAATTGTCAAGTAATTAAAATCTAATTATCATAAAATATACATATGTGTATTCAATAGCTAACATTTGAATACCTAAGTCTTATATGGGTCAAACCACGTCAAATGGTCCATAAAAATTTCGAAAAATCTCCGATTTTGAAAATTAGCAGTTCATTAGGAAGGGGATTAGACGCATTCCCCGTGATATAAATATTTCGACAAAATTCTATTTTTTTATTAAAGTTATTGAAGGTTGAAATTTAAATTTAACGATAAAATTGTAAAATTATTTTCTCATAGACTACTCGACATAAATGGATGAAATTTTGTGAAGCCAAAGAAAAATTATCGTGCTATATAAATATTTTTTCATGATCCATTTGTTTAAATAATAATATTTTCCATAATTTTTTGTTAAACAATTGAAATTTTTCACATGTTTTTCGCACTAAAAAAAAACTGAAAAGTATGTGACACAACGCGGAAAATATTCACCTTTAGTAAACTGCAAAAAGATTTCTGTTCATTTATACCATTCCAAAGATATTGAATTTTTTGTCTTCTTACCTCTCTTAAAACGTATGGCACATCGATCGTTGCGCTTAAGCTTTTCTTGCGGCACAGATGTCGGGAGCTTACGAGCGCACTGCGCAACAATCGATGCGCCATACGTTTTAAGAGCGGTAGGAGGACAAAAAATTCAATAAATGTTTCGTGAACATATTGGCCTGCAGATTGTAGCGCATCTTTGGACAATATCTGATGACAAATTTCATAAAAATACTTTTGTCAAATAAATGTTTCCGATACAAGGGCTTGAGTTTGATCTTTCAATTTGTATGGTAGCTATATATGTATATGTTTTATGTTAAAGAACAGTTTCATGGATAAGAATGGAAATGTGCAAAATTTATCGATACCTCAAAAACTGTGGGACTATTTCCAGTATATGCTAACAGACAGTCATGTCGAAATCGACTCAGCTCGTCAAATGTATATTGGGTAGTCGAAAAAATCTTTTCGTATTTCTAATCAAACTTCAATTTCTTTTTTTATATTTATAACAATAAATAAATATTTTTTTAGAGACATTGTTCCATCAGTGTATATCGAAATTTCGCAATTTCCAGAACGGTAGCGAGAGAACCATTGTTGTGCTACACGAACTGATACAGTATCGTCTCCGCAAAACTTCACACATTTCATTGGTGGTTTGCGTGGCATTTTTCTTTTTTTTATACAAAAATTTCAAAATATGGCGAATTTCTTCATTTTTGAACGGCTGTAACTTTTTTTCCACTTCCGCGAATTTAATTTTTTTTTGGTTAAATGAAGCTTAAAATCTCACACTAATTGTTATGTGAAATGTTTTTTATTTAATGTGGAGCACAATGGATAGAATCAAATCCTTACTATAACATAATTTAAATAGCCTCCACGACTTATTTTGCAGGGACGAATTCGATTAATCCAATTTTCGAGTACTTTTTTCACTAAATCAAGTCGTATGTCATGAATAGCACTTTCAATTTTGACTTAAAAAGCTTGCAGAGAGTTTGGTTTATTGCTAAAGACCAATGACTTCAAATAAACCCACAAGGTGTTAAAACACAACTTCTTGGAGACCATTCAATGTCACAATTTCTTGAAATAATCGAATCTCCAAACTTGTCTCGCAATAATTCGGTTGTTGCGCGTGCTGTGCGGCACGTAGCCCCGTCTTATTGAAACCAGAGTCAAGAATGTCAAGATCAACTTCTTCCAATTGCGGTCATAAAATGTTGATTATCATTTATCTATACCGCTCTCAACTGACAGTAATAGTGTCACCAGCTTCAATTCGATAGAAGTACGGCCACACCAAAACTTTCATTTTAAGTGGAAGTAATGATTGTTCAAGAATAATTTGGGGACTATTTTCGCACCAGAATCGACATTATGTATCGCACCACTCAAATAAAAGTGAGCCTCATCGTAGAACCTTATTTTGAAAATGATATTTCATCTGGCAACCCTTCTCGTGCTCAGCTGTAAATTTGGTGCTCTGGCGAATTTATTTAATTTATATTTAAAACTTTATTGTGAAAATTTTTGTATTAAGTGATCTTTTAAGATAAGTATCAGTGTTATATTGTGCTAGTGAAGCAATTGATTTTACTTTAATTCTGTTCTGGCTAATTTTAATTTATTGTGCCGAGTCATTTTCAATTTGTTTTTGTTGCTACATTTTAAATAGTGCAATTGTTAGTGTTAATTTATATTGCTTACTTAAATTTCTTTCTTGTTTTTATTCATTTCCATCTTTGTCCACAGCTGATCGCGAGTTTCTTACTTTTCGTGTGTTACAGTGCATCTCAAACTGCTCGCTACATTGGTTGTTATCTTTGATAACTAACTATTTTATTGCATTCATTTGTTATAAATATTTTTGTCATCGCGCTTTTTACTTTTATTATTTAACATTTTTTATATTTTTGTTTAATACTGTTTTTGTTCATTATGACTTGTAACTTTCCGAACTGCTCTGTGAAAAGCGAGTCGGAACGCTATGTTTCTTGTTGGCTTTGTGATGGGCTTGCCCATCTTAAATGTGCTGGACTGACAGGTAGGATTTTGGATTCCATTCTTGACAGTAAGGGCTTGCGCTGGTCTTGCTTGAAATGCAGACCAACTGAAATTGAATTGTTTAAAGTTTTTAAGCAGGCGCGCAATGGTTTCAAGGAGATTGGTCGAGAGCTTGAAACCATTACTGAAAAATTTAGGCATTATGAAACGCTGTTTCAATCATTTCAATGCCTAAATACTCGGGATGAGAATCCAAAACCTAAACGAAAACGTCCGTCTGATGAAGATACCACTGTATCTTTCTTAAAAAGTTTGCCCCCACCCGCTATTGACATCCCCTCGTCATCAAGGAGATAAGGTTCCGTCTGCTCAGGACACAGAGAAAACTGTTACTGAATACGGTAAGCGGAAAACTTCTCAAGATCCGCCTCCAAATACCTCCAAGTCAGCTAATAAAAACCTAGTGGTAATACCGCGGAAAAAAACAATATTTATCTCGAGACTTGCTGCGGATACCACAGTCGAGGATATAAACAGTTACATCTCGTCGAAATTAAAAACGGTAGATACAGACATCCGTAAATTTAATTTCAAATACAACAGGGATATTTCCTCGTTTAAGATCGACGTATCCGCTGACAATTTTCAATTGATACTTGACAACTCATTCTGGCCATCTGGGGTCTTTGTGCGCGAATTCGAGCACAAACGTGAAAAGCCCCTGTAGTTATCACTAAAATGCCAAGAAATCCCGTTGATACAAAAAACAAATTAACAATAATTCGCTGATTGTTTATTATCAAAATGTTAGAGGGCTTAATACAAAACTTACTGATTTGTATCTAAATAGCATTCATTGCAACTTTAAAATCATTGCTTTGACAGAAACTTGGCTAAAGCCCCACATTTTTGATAACGAAATATTCAACAGCGAATTCGAAATCTTTAGATATGATCGGCTGAACAGAAAAGGAGGTGGCGTCTTGTTTGCTGTTCATTCTTCAATTCCATCTGAAGAAGTCGATGTTCCGTATGCAGACTTGATTGAATTTAAGTGCATTCGTATTTGCGCTAATAGTGGCCATATCTACTTAACATTGTCTCATATACCGCCTCACTCTGACATATCTGTATATATGCAGCATGCTTCATTAATAAGTAATGTTTTCTCAATGGTTAATGATACTGATTCCATGATTGTTTTGGGAGATTTCAACTTACCGTGCGTATCATGGAAATCTATTGATGATCACACCATCCCTATTAGTACTCGTTCATGTTTTAACGAGTTCTTAGATGAAATGTCGGAGTTGGGTCTTAACCAAATTAATTTAATTTCAAATGAATTTGGTAAGCTCTTAGATCTAGTTTACGTCGATAACGCTTCAATGTTCTCTGTTGTCCGATGTGATCCTTTGGTTCGGCCAGAGGACACGTATCATCCTGCTTTGGAAATTAACATCGAAATCATAGCCAACTTTGCTTATAATAATACACAAGACCTTTGTTTTCGGTTCAACTTTGCGAAAGCTAATTTTAAGAAGATTAATTACGAACTTTCTAAAATAACTTGGCCAGATTACAGTGGCAATATTGAATTTAGTGCTTCCCACTTTAATGAAACTATTGTAAACTTATTTGAAAAATATGTTCCGAAGTGTGTTGTTACTCAAAAAATTAGTTCTAATTTATGGTTTTCAAAAGAATTATGTAAATTAAAAAATAGAAAATCTCGTGCTTTTAAACTTTTTAAAAAAACTGGTTTAGTTGCTAACTATTCAAAATATTCTAAATTGCGTCGACAATTTGCTGAACTTAACGAAATATGTTATTGTAATTATATAAATAAAGTAAAAAATAATATTATACGTAATCCAAAATTGTTTTATGGTTTCGTCAACTCCAAACGCAGGATTTCTAATATTCCATCCGCTATGAAATATAAGTCTAGTATGTCCAGTGACAATCACACCATTTCTAATATGTTCGCTGAATTCTTTAGGTCCAATTACTCTTCAAAATCTCCACAAAATGTTCCGCATCAGCACAAGTTATGTCCGATTTCTGTCATTAAAGCACCTACCATTTCCGAAGCAGACGTCTTAAATCAGTTAAATATGTTAGAACAATCATACAATTACGGCCCAGATATGATTCCCTCATGCTTTCTTAAGAAATGTGCCAAATATATATACCAACCCCTAACAAAACTATTTAACTCATCTCTTAAGCAAGGCTTATTTCCATCCATATGGAAAAAGTCATTTATAATTCCTTTGCATAAGAGTGGATTTAGGTCATCTATTGAAAACTATAGGGGAATAGCAAAGTTGTCTGCAATACCTAAACTTTTTGAAGCAATTATAACAGACGACATAACCTTCCGGATCTCTCCACTAATTTCTTGTTCTCAGCATGGTTTTCGTAAAAGGAAATCTACCACAACTAATTTGCTTGAATTTGTATCACATGTATCAACGGGCTTTAGGGAGAATAATAATACTGATGTTATATATACAGATTTTAGTAAAGCTTTTGATAAAGTAAACCATTCAATTCTTTTGAATAAACTTGATCTTCTTGGTTTTCAACTAATATTTCTAAAATGGGTTGCTTCTCATCTTAGTAATAGAATTCAACAATTCATATTTAACGATACTTTTTCTGATATAATAAATGGTCCTTCAGGCGTTCCTCAAGGTAGCCATCTTGGTCCAATTCTGTTCTTTTCATTAATTAACGACATATCATCTATTGTTAAGTTTTCAAAAGTTTTATTATATGCTGACGATGTAAAACTTTTTAAAACGTATACTTCAAACAGCGAAAGATGTCATTTGCAAACAGACTTAAACAACCTAGTTTCTTGGTGTGATAAAAATGACATGCCATTGAACCTTAAAAAATGTAATGTGCTTTCCACGTAGAGCTGTAGATCCTACCTCATACGCATTACAAAACCTTAGGTTGGAGCAAGTATGCAGTTTTGTTGATCTGGGAGTAACTATGGACCCCCAACTCAATTTTAATCTTCACGCATCTTCCACGGGTTTTACAGCTAAAGGCGCTCTTAGTTTTGTTAAACGTTGGTCTAAAGAATTTAGAAATCCAAGCGGATTAGCACCACAAAAATTTTTTTTGCGCCTCTGGTGAGGCCTATATTGCAGTATGCTTCAGTGGTTTGGAACCCTAGTCACCAAGTCTATTCGGATAAGTTAGAGTCCGTTCAAAAACAATTTTTATTTTTTGCCTTAAATCTTTTGCATTGGGATTCCAGTTTAAATCTTCCCCTTACACTAACCGTTTAAAACTTATAAATCTCCCGACACTCGCTAGTCGTAGGGAGATGCTTGGTATAATATTTCTTGTAAAACTCATGAATGGGTCAGTCTGTAGCCCATCTCTCTTATCTGATGTTAATTTTAACGTTCCCGCTCGCCCTACCAGGCAGTTTAGACCCTTACTTTTAAAATTTTCTAGAACAAATTTTGAGTTAAACGAACCATTCCGCCGTACATGTCATGATTTCAATTTTCATTCCAGCACATTTGATTTAATAGACTCATTCTTTACCATTAAAAAAATTATTTTATCTACTCTTAACAAGTAACATTTAATAATTATAAACTTTAATCTAATTCTTAATTTCGGCTGTTGAAATTTTTGTTTCTGTAGCTGAGCAGCTTAAGATCGCAACGCTTAAAACTCTCTTGCCTTTTATGACTCGGCTAATTCCGCTCGTTCGCGGATTGCGCCCCTCGCGTCGGTTGGGCGGGAGGAGGGTAATCGTTGGGTATTATTATTATAATAAAATTGAATAATTTGTAAAAGTTATTCTTTGGTATAGCTTTTCTTAATGAAATTGTAAACATTACTGAATACAATGAAAAACAAGTAAGGTAGCGCTAAGTTCGGGTGCAACCGAACATTTTATACTCTTGCAACCTGCAGGAATCAAAGCCAGTGACATACCTTAAGATGTTAAACGTTCACCAAGGATCGAAGTCTAAGTAATTTTATAGTATATATAACTCATACACTAACTCACACACTGACCGACATATTTTGCATAAGGTTTTTTGGAGACAGGAAAATGATTATATGTAGAATATGGGAGTTGGTGTAGTATCGATCCAATTTTATCTGTTAACTATTCGTATTATCATGCCACATACTACATAAAAAGAAAATTCCAAAATCTTTTAATAATTTGGTATGGCATATGGGGACTCAGGGAAGTATAAACCCGATTCAAGACATTTTTGATACTCAGAGATATTATTGTCGAGCAAGGATTCTCTCTGACTTTCAATGTTTGGAATTGACAAAAGTCATTATAGATACTGAGGTCCATATATTTGGTACCTAGGGGTTGGAATAGTTTTGGATTTGGACAATGTTTGGGCATACGGTGGCATACTTTAAAGGCATTATTCGCGCAATGTTTTATCCCGTTATATTAACTACTTCTCTCTACTAGTAAATGTAAATCTCAAATAGAATTTAAAGTTGTGCTGTAAGGGAATTAGGCGTGTTGTATTGAGACTTCGACGCACTGTGACCTAGGAACATAAGAAGAATGTCACGTACCAAATTTGGTCGAAATCAGTCATTCCGGTTCCGAGATATGTGATCTCACCACAGAGAGGGCGGTGCCACGCCTATCTACAAACTGCTCAACTCAAACTCAAATTTCAAAACATAGCGAATTTCTTCATTATTTTCACGCATTTTTGAACAGCTGTAACTTTTTTTCAACTTTCCGAATTTAATATTTTTTTGTTTTAATGAAGATTAAACTCTCACCTTTCCAACACTATATGGCATGACACAACAATGTGATTGGTAGCACTGGATATATACGACTGCAACGACACTTATTGACAAAATACGAAACGGCTTTTTCGACTACCCAATATAAAGAAGAGAGCAAATATCTTCTAATTAAAGATCTTATGATTGATCACTGATTTGCAGAAATTTTTAAATACTCCATAATAATAATATTTATGAGAAAGACAACATAAAATCAATTTAATTTATTTAAATTATACACCAATTATACATCTCTGCATTAAGCCGAAGATTAAATTTAAGATTTTATAAATTGAATTCTTTTATCAGAAAAATGTTCCTTTTCAATTCAGTTTTCTAGAGATCGATTTTCATAAAAGAGAAGACTCGCAGCAATAAAATATTTTGGACCAGAAAAAAAAATAAGTGACACTATCGCAGAGGATTTGGGACCTCTTCATCTTTTTACTCGAAGAACTAGAAGAATTGTCGTGGAAGGCTTGATGAACAAATAAAACAGGTGGTATACGAATGAAAGATCTTACACCAAAGCTCTAGAAGCTTACAAACCGCAGAGTACTGTATACTTAAAACTGTCTCTTCTTGCGCAGAAATATATTGAATTTCCTCTCTTAACCATCTTATCTTAGTTTTTCCTTAATTGAATTAAATCTGGGCGTCCTTACATACTGTTATTTTCAACATGACTTAACATAACCTTACCATATAGTATAATATAAAAATAATAAAAATGCATCATTACCACTTCTTAAATTGCACTTCCTTGACATGCTAAATTATTAAAATTTAAAAAAAACCTACAAAGATCAAGATCTGGCAACTTTTCTCGTGAACAGCTGTGCTTTCATGCTCTTAGAAATTTGTTTAAATTATATAATATTTAAATTTTGTGGTGAAATTATCTGAATTAAGTGATCCGTTAAGATAAGTATCACTGTTATATTGTTCTATTAAAGCAATTGAAATTTACTTCAATTGTGTATTGGCTAATTTTATTTTATTCCGCCGAGTCATTTTCAATTTCTTTTTATGCCACATTTTAAATAGTGCAATTGTTAATGTTAATTTATATGGCTTACTTAAATTTCTTTCTTGTTTTTATTCGTTTCCATCTTTGTCCACAGTTGTTTGCGAGTTTCTTACTTTTCGTATGATACAGTGCATCTCAAACTGCTCACTACATTGGTTGTTATCTTTGATAACCAACTATTTTTATTGCATTCATTTGTTATAAATATTTTTGTCATTGCTCTTTTTACTTATATTATTTAACACTTTTAATATTTTTATTTAATTTTGTTTTGTTTTTTTTTTCATTATCACTTGTAACTTTCCGAACTGCTCTGTGAAAGACGAGTCGGAACGCTTTGTTTCTTGCTGGCTTTGTGATGGGCTTGCCCATCTTAAATGTGCTAGACTGACAGGTAGGATATTGGATTCTATTCTTGACAGTAAGGGCTTGCGCTGGTCTTGCTTAAAATGCAGACCAACAGAAATTGAATTGTTTAAAGTTTTTAAGCAGGCGTGCAATGGTTTCAAGGAGATTGGTCGTGAGCTTGAAAACCTTACTAAAGAATTTAGGCATTATGAAAGGATGTTTTAATCGTTTCAATGCCTAAATGTGCAGGAAGAGAATCCAAAACCTTCATCTAAACGTAAACGTCCGTCTGATGAAGATACCACTGTATCTTCCTTAAAAAGAATGCCCCCACCTACTATTGACCTCATCAATCTGTCATCCTCTTGTCCTCAAGGCGAGAAGGTTCCGTCTGCTCAGGACACAGAGAAAACTGTTACTGAACACGGTAAGCGGAAAACTTCTCAAGATCCGCCTCCAAATACCTTCAAGTCTTCTCAGAAAAACTTAGTTGTAATACCGCGGAAAAAGGCAGTTTTTATCTCGAGACTTGCTGCGGATATCACAGTCGATGATATAAAAAGTTATATCTCGTCGAAATTAAAAACGGTAGATACAGACATCCGTAAATTTAATTTCAAATACAACAGAGATATTCCGTCGTTTAAGATTGACGTATCCGCTGACAATTTTCAATTGATATTTGACAAGTCGTTCTGGCCATCTGGGGTCTTTGTGCGCGAATTCGAGCACAAACGTGATAAGCCCCCTGTAGTTATCACTAAAATGCCAAGAAAGCCAGTGGATACAAAAAACTAACTAACAATAATTCGCTGATTATTTATTATCAAAATGTTAGAGGGCTTAATACAAAACTTACTGATTTGTATCTAAATAGCATTCATTGTAACTTTAAAATTATTGCTTTCACAGAAACTTGGCTAAAGCCCCACATTTTTGATAATGAAATATTCAACAGCGAGTTCGAAATCTTTGAATATGACCGGCTGAACAGAAAAGGAGGTGGTGTCTTGTTTGCTGTTCATTCTTCAATTCCATCTGAAGAAGTCGATGTTCCGCATGCAGACTTCATAGAATTTAAGTGCATTCGTATTTGCGCTAATAGTGGACATATCTACTTAACTTTATCTTATATACCGCCTCACTCGGACATATGTATCTGTATATATGCAGCATGATTCATTAATAAATAATGTTTTCTCATTGGCTAATAATACTGATTCCATGATTGTTTTGGGAGATTTCGATTTACCGTGCGTATCATTGAAATCTATTGATGATTACACCATTGCTTTTAGTACTCGCTTATGTTTTAACGAGTTCTTGGATGAAATGTCGGAGTTGGGCCTTAACCAAATTAATTTAATTTCAAACGAATTTGGTAAGTTCTTAGATCTAGTTCATGTTGATAATGCTTCAATGTTCTCTGTTGTCCAATGTGATCCTTTGGTTCCGCCAGAGGACACGTATCATCCTGCTTTGAAAATTAACATCGAAATCATAGCCTTTGCCTTTGCCCATAACAATACCCAAGACCTTTGTTTTCGGTTCAACTTTGCGAAAGCTAATTTTAAGAAGATTAATTACGAACTTTCTAAAGTAACTTGGCCAGATTAAAGTGGCAATATTGAATTTAGTGCTTCCCACTTTAATGAAACTATTTTAAACTTATTTGAAAAATATGTTGCGAAGTGTGTTGTTACTCAAAAAATGAGTTCTAATTTATGGTTTTCGAAAGAATTATGTAAATTAAAAAATAGAAAATCTCGTGCTTTAAAACTTAAAAAAAAAAACTGGTTTAGTTGCTGACTATTCAAAATATTCCAAATTGCGTCGAAAATTTGCCGAACTTAACAAAATAGGCTATAAAAATTATATAAATAAAGTAAAAAATAATACTATACGTAATCCAAAATTGTTTTATGGTTTCGTCAACTCCAAACGCAGGATTTCTAATTTTCCGTCCGCTATGAAATATAAGTCTAGTATGTCTAGTGACAATCACACCATTTCTAATATGTTCGCTGAATTCTTTAGGTCCAATTACTCTCCAAAATCTCCAAAAAATGTTCCGCATCAGCACAAGTTATGTCATTAATGCACCTACCATTCCCGAAGCAGACGTCTTATATCAGTTAAATATGTTAGAACAATCATACAATTATGGCCCAGATATGATTCCCTCATGCTTTCTTAAGGAATGTGCCAAATATATATACCAACCCCTAACAAAACTATTTAATTCATCTCTTATGCAAGGCTTATTTCCATCTATATGGAAAAAGTCATTATAATTCCTTCACATAAGAGTGGATTTAGGTCATCTATTGAAAACAATAGGGGAATAGCAAAGTTGTCTGCAATACCTAAACTTTTTGAAGCAATTATAACAGACGACATAACCTTCCGGATCTCTCCACTAATTTCTTGTCCTCAGCACGGTTTTCGTAAAGGGAAATCTACAATAACTAATTTGCTTGAATTTGTATCACATGTATCAACGGGCTTTAGGGAGAATAAGAATACTGATGTTATATACACAGATTTTAGTAAAGCTTTTGATAAAGTAAACCATTCAATTCTTTTGAATAAACTTGATCTTCTTGGTTTTCAACCAATATTTCTAAAATGGGTTGCTTCTTATCTTAGTAATAGAATTCAACAAGTCATATTTAACGATACTTTTTCTGACATAATCAATGTTCCTTCAGGCGTTCCTCAAGGTAGCCATCTTGGTCCAATTCTGTTCTTGTTATTTATTAATGACATATCATCTGTTGTTAAGTTTTCAAAAGTTTTATTATATGCTGACGATGTAAAACTTTTTAAAACGTATACTTCAAACAGCGAAAGATGTCAGTTGCAAACAGACTTAAACAACCTAGTTTCTTGGTGTGATAGAAATGACATGCCATTGAACCTTAAAAAATGCAAAACGATATGCTTTTCACGTAGAGCTGTAGACCCTACTTCATACGCAATACAAAACTTTAGATTGGAGCAAGTATGCAGTTTTGTTGATCTGGGAGTAACTATGGACCCCAAACTCAATTTTAATCTTCACGCATCTTCCACGGTTTTTAAAGCTAAAGGCGCTCTTAGTTTTGTTAAACGTTGGTTTAAAGAATTTATAGATCCGCTTACCACTAAAATTCTTTTTACATCTCTGGTGAGGCCTATAATAGAGTATGTTTCTGTGGTTTGGAACCCTAGTTGCCAAGTCCATTCGGATAAGTCAGAGTCCGTTCAAAAACAATTTTTACTTTTAGCCTTAAATAATTTGCATTGGGATTCTAGCTTAAATCATCCCCCTTACACTAACCGTTTAAAACTTATAAATCTCCCGACACTCGCTAGTCGTAGGGAGATGCTTGGTATAATATTTCTTGTAAAACTCATGAATGGGGCAGTCTGTAGCCCATCTCTCTTATCTGATATTAATTTCAACGTTCCCGCTCGCTCTACCAGGCAGTTTAGACCCTTACTTTTAAAATTTTCTAGAACAAATTTTGAGTTAAACGAACCATTCCGCCGTATATGTCATGATTTCAATTCTCATTCCAGCACATTTGATCTAACAGACTCACTCTTTACCATTAAAAAAATTATTTTATCTACTCTTAACAAGTAACATTTAAAAATAATAAACTTTAATCTAATTCTTAATTTTGGCTGTTGAAATTTTTGTTTCTGTAGCTGAGCAGCTTAAGATCGCAACGCTTAAAATTCTCTTGCCTTTTATGACTCGGCTAATTCCGCTCGTTCGCGGATTGCGCCCCTCGCGTATTCCAAAATCTTTTAATAATTTGGTATGGCATATGGGGACTCAGGGAAGTATAAACCCGATTCAAGACATTTTTGATACTCAGAGATATTATTGTCGAGCAAGGATTCTCTCTGACTTTCAATGTTTGGAATTGACAAAAGTCATTATAGATACTGAGGTCCATATATTTGGTACCTAGGGGTTGGAATAGTTTTGGATTTGGACAATGTTTGGGCATACGGTGGCATACTTTAAAGGCATTATTCGCGCAATGTTTTATCCCGTTATATTAACTACTTCTCTCTACTAGTAAATGTAAATCTCAAATAGAATTTAAAGTTGTGCTGTAAGGGAATTAGGCGTGTTGTATTGAGACTTCGACGCACTGTGACCTAGGAACATAAGAAGAATGTCACGTACCAAATTTGGTCGAAATCAGTCATTCCGGTTCCGAGATATGTGATCTCACCACAGAGAGGGCGGTGCCACGCCTATCTACAAACTGCTCAACTCAAACTCAAATTTCAAAACATAGCGAATTTCTTCATTATTTTCACGCATTTTTTTTGAACAGCTGTAACTTTTTTTCAACTTTCCGAATTTAATATTTTTTTGTTTTAATGAAGATTAAACTCTCACCTTTCCAACACTATATGGCATGACACAACAATGTGATTGGTAGCACTGGATATATACGACTGCAACGACACTTATTGACAAAATACGAAACGGCTTTTTCGACTACCCAATATAAAGAAGAGAGCAAATATCTTCTAATTAAAGATCTTATGATTGATCACTGATTTGCAGAAATTTTTAAATACTCCATAATAATAATATTTATGAGAAAGACAACATAAAATCAATTTAATTTATTTAAATTATACACCAATTATACATCTCTGCATTAAGCCGAAGATTAAATTTAAGATTTTATAAATTGAATTCTTTTATCAGAAAAATGTTCCTTTTCAATTCAGTTTTCTAGAGATCGATTTTCATAAAAGAGAAGACTCGCAGCAATAAAATATTTTGGACCAGAAAAAAAAATAAGTGACACTATCGCAGAGGATTTGGGACCTCTTCATCTTTTTACTCGAAGAACTAGAAGAATTGTCGTGGAAGGCTTGATGAACAAATAAAACAGGTGGTATACGAATGAAAGATCTTACACCAAAGCTCTAGAAGCTTACAAACCGCAGAGTACTGTATACTTAAAACTGTCTCTTCTTGCGCAGAAATATATTGAATTTCCTCTCTTAACCATCTTATCTTAGTTTTTCCTTAATTGAATTAAATCTGGGCGTCCTTACATACTGTTATTTTCAACATGACTTAACATAACCTTACCATACAGGAAAATATAATTATTATTATACTCTCGCAACAAAGTTGCTAAGGAGAGTATTATAGTTTTGTTCACATAACGGTTATTTGTAAGTCCTAAAACTAAGAGAGTCAGATATAGGGTTTTATACACCAAAGTGATCAAGGTGACGAGTAGAGTTGAAATCCGGATGTCTGTCTGTCCGTCCGTCTGTCCGTCCGTGCAAGCTGTAACTTGAGTAAAAATTGAGATATCATAATGAAACTTGGTATTTCTTGGCTCCATAAGAAGGTTAAGTTCGAAGATGGGCAAAATCGGCCTACTGCCATGCCCACTAAATGGCGAAAACCGAAAACCTATAAAGTGTCATAACTAAGCCATAAATTAAAAAGGAATTCGTCACAAAGGATCGCATTAGGAAGGGGCATATTTGGACGTATTTTTTTTGAAAAAGTGGGCGTGGCCCTGCCCCCTTTTTGTACATATCTCGGAAACTACTATAGCTATGTCAACCAAACTCTATAGAGTCGTTTCCTTCAAGCATTTCCATATACAGTTCAAAAATGGAAGAAATCGGATAATAACCACGTCCACCTCCCATACATAGGTTATTTTGAAAATCACTAAAAGTGCGTTAACCGACTAACAAAAAACGTCAGAAACACTAAATTTTACGGGAGAAATGGCAAAAGGAAGCTGCACCCGTGTTTGTTTTAAAAATTGAAAATGGGCGTGGAGTCGCCCACTTATGGACCAAAAACTATGTCTCAGGAACTACTACTACTGATGACATGTACGAAATATGGGTGAAATCGGTTCACAACCACGGCTTCTTCCAATATAACGCTATTTTGAATTCCATCTGATGCCTTCTCTGTATAATATATACATTAGGAACCAATGATGATAGCGGAATAAAACTTTACACAAATACGGTATTTGAAAAATATGTAAATGACGGATAATGAAATCTCGATTATCACTTTATCATGCGAGAGTATAAAATGTTCGGTGACACCCGAACTTAATCCTTCCTTACTTGTTTTTATATTAATTATATATTTTTAGAAAGGGTATATAATTATTTAAATACAATGCCCAGCCCTAATATAAATTAGAGCATTAAGCAATATAAGCAAAAAAATTAAATAGCCAATTAATTTGTGTTACAAATTTAAGTCTCGATGTTTTTCCATAAAATTTGTATGGCATCACAACATTTGTCTTTACCGTTAATGGAACTTACGATAAAAGTGTGCCTCTGTGCATCTTCTGCTCGCTGTACTCGTATGTATAAATGTATGTATAAATAAATGTAATTTGAATTTTTCCGATATCATATCTGAATTCTCGTATTTCCCTTTATCATTTCCACAATCGGCACCATTTCACACACATATGGCAAAGCTCTCTTATTTCGTAAGACTTCTCTCGTACTGCGTACATTTTTATTCCTTTCCTTTTCTTTGCTGATTTGCATTCGCAAATGACATTTTTGCCCTGTCTTAAGTACAAGAGAGAGGAAAAAGAACGCGCAATTTGGTCTGCTGCGAAGGAGTAAAGTCTTTGAAGATACCTTTTGACACTGTGCACGTTACTTTGCCAAGGCGTCCTGGTATGATGGAGCGAACCACAACATATTTAAATAGTTCCATGTGCATACACATAAGTAGCATGCCTTGAATGTGTCTGTGATTCGCCGAAATATTTTGAAAATTTTCAAAATCTTCGAGTGCACACCATCGAAAACCTTTGCATTGTCTTGGCGGCTTGCGGCATGTGCACTGCCAGATGCCATAAATTTCCATGGCTTAGTTGTGGCTGCCACCAGCGCAGATGTTGCAACAGACATGCCTTGCTGTTTGCCCAATATCTTAGGACACATAAATTTCTTCACAAGGAAAGGTTCAATGTTGCCAGCTGAAAAAAAAAAACAAAAACGGTTATAAAGAAATGATTTTTTTTTGGTTTGTTATTAAAATCGCTTAAATTGTATAGAAGTTTTATAAATATTAAAGGGTATATTTACCTAGAGTGGGGCTTTCATCCATATATAATATTTACTGTGGTTACTGTGCGCAAGTATTGTGTAGTCGGAAAACTCTTTTCGTATTTCTAATGAAACTTCAACCTATTTTTTTTATATTTATAATGAACTTTCATGAACCAAATATGTACCATTTAGGTCGACCAATTTTTGCAATTTTCCGCTAGAGAGACTATATACCATTAGTACAAAACTTTTCTGGTTTCTCGGCGAAAAACTGCGACAAGTAATTTTTACAGGCTTCTCTTGAAGCCAACTTTACTCCATTAAGAGAGTTTCCGAATCAAATGGTAGTCCGATTGTGCAAGGTCAGTGCTATATGATGGTTGCATCAAAACTTCCCAGACAAGCTCTCCCAGTTCTTACCGAGTCATCAAAAATGTATATGGTCTAGCGTTGTTCTGACGAAGCCTTTTCCGTTGATCAGTTCTGGCCTTTTTCTTTCGATTGCTTCTTCTTCTTCTTAATTGGCCTAGACGCTTTCGCGATTATAGCCGAGTTAACAACAGCGCGCCTGTCGTTTCTTCTTCTCGCTACGTGGCGCCAATTGGATATTCCAAGCGAAGCCAGGTCCTTCTCCACTTGGTCCTTCCAACGGAGTGGAGGTCTTCCTCTTCCTCTGCTTCCCCCGGCGGGTTCTGCGTCGAACACTTTCAGAGCTGGAGTGTTTTCGTCCATCCGGACAACATGACCTAGCCAGCGTGGCCGCTGTCTTTTAATTCGCTGAACTATGTCAATGTCGTCGTATATCTCGAACAGCTCATCGTTCCAGCGAATGCGATATTTGCCGTGGCCAATGCGCAAAGGATCATAAATCTTTCGCAGAATTTTTCTCTCGAAAACTCGTAACGTCGACTCATCGGTTGCCGTCATCGTCCAAGGCTCTGCACCATATAGCAGGACGGGAATTATGAGCGACTTATAGAGTTTAGCTTTTGTTCGTCGAGAGAGGACTTTACTATTCAATTGCCTACTCAGTCCGAAGTAGCACCTGTTGGCAAGAGCAATCCGGCGTTGGATTTCCAGGCTGACATTGTTGGTGGTGTTTACGCTGGTTCCTAAATAGACGAATTATCTACAACTTCAAAATTATGACTGTCAACAGTGACGTGAGAGCCAAGTCGCGAGTGCGACGACTGTTTGTTTGATGACAGGAGATATTTCATCTTGCCCTCGTTCACTGCCAGACCGATTTTCTCCGATTTTCTGTGCTTCCTTGTCCAGCCTGGAGAAAGTAGAACTAACGGCGCGGGTGTTGAGGCCGATGATACCAATATCATCGGCATACGCCAGCAGTTGTACACTTTTATAGAAGATGGTACCTTCTCTATTTAGTTCTGCAGCTCGAACTATTTTCTCCAGAAGCAGGTTGAAGAAGTCGCACGATAGGGAGTCACCTTGTCTGAAACCTCGTTTGGTATCGAACGGCTCGGAGAGGTCCTTCCCGATCCTGACGGAGCTTTTGGTGTTACTCAACGTCAGTTTACATAGCCGTATTAGTTTTGGAGGGATACCAAATTCAGACATTGCGGCATAAATGCAGCTCCTTTTCGTGCTGTCGAAAGCAGCTTGGAAATCGACGAAGAGGTGGTGTGTGTCGATTCTCCTTTCACAGGTCTTTTCCAAGATTTGGCGCATGGTGAATATCTGGTCGGTTGTTAATTTTCCAGGTCTGAAGCCACACTGAAAAGGTCCAATCAGTTTGTTGACGGTGGGCTTTAATCTCTCACCCAATACGCTCGATAGAACCTTATGTGCGATGTTGAGGAGGCTAATCCCACGGTAGTTGGCGCAGATTGTGGGGTCTCCTTTTTTATGGATTGGGCATAGCACACTTAAATTCCAATCGTTGGGCATGCTTTCATCCGACCATATTTTACAAAGAAGCTGATGCATGCTCCTTATCAGTTCTTCGCCGCCGTGTTTGAATAGCTCGGCCGGCAATCCGTCGGCTCCTGCCGCTTTGTTGTTCTTCAGGCGGGTAATTGCTATTCGAACTTCTTCATGGTCGGGCAATGGAACGTCTGCTCCATCGTCTTCGATTGGGGAATCGGGTTCGCCTTCTTCTGGCGTAGTGCGTTCACTGCCATTCAGCAGGCTGGAGAAGTGTTCCCTCCATAATTTAAGTATGCTCTGGGCATCGGTCACTAGATCACCTTTGGGGGTTCTGCAAGAGTATGCTCCGGTCTTGAAACCTTCTGTAAGCCGCCGCATTTTTTCGTAGAATTTTCGAGCATTACCCCTGTCGGCCAGCTTATCAAGCTCTTCGTACTCACGCATTTCAGCCTCTTTCTCTTTCTGTCTGCAAATGCGTCTCGCTTCCCTTTTCAATTCTCGGTATCTATCCCATCCCGCACGTGTTGTGGTCGATCGTAACGTTGCGAGGTAGGCAGTCTGTTTTTTCTCCGCTGCGACACGGCACTCCTCATCGTACCAGCTGTTCTTTTGCACTTTCCGAAAACCAATGGTTTCGGTTGCAGCTGTACGTAAGGAATTTGAAATGCCGTCCCACAGTTCCCTTATACCGAGTTGTTGACGAGTGCTCTCAGAGAGAAGGAGTGCAAGCCGAGTAGAAAATCGTTCGGCTGTCTGTTGTGATTGCAGCTTCTCGACGTCGAACCTTCCTTGCGTTTGTTGTCGTGCGTTTTTTGCTGCACAGAGGCAGGTGCGAATCTTGGCTGCAACAAGATAGTGGTCCGAGTCGATGTTAGGACCTCGGAGCGCACGCACATCTAAAACACTAGAGACGTGTCTTCCGTCTATCACAACATGATCGATCTGGTTGGTAGTTTTGCGATCCGGAGACAGCCAGGTAGCTTGATGAATCTTCTTATGCTGGAATCTAGTACTACAGATAACCATATTTCGGGCCCCGGCGAAGTCAATCAGCCTCAACCCATTTGGGGATGTTTCGTCGTGGAAGCTGAATTTACCGACCGTTGTGCCAAATATACCATCTTTGCCCACCCTGCCGTTAAAGTCGCCAAGCACGATTTTGACATCGTGGCGGGGGCAGCTCTCATAAGCGCGCTCTAAGCGCTCATAGAAGGCATCTTTGGTCACATCGTCCTTCACTTCCGTCGGGGCGTGGGCGCAAATTAGCGATATGTTGAAGAACCTCGATGCGGATTGTGGCTAGATGTTCATTCACCGGAGTGAATGAAAGTACTCGCCGACGCAGTCTCTCTCCCACCATGAATCCAACACCAAGCTTGCGCTCCTTTATATGGCCACTGTAGTAAATGTCACAAGGACCTACTCGTCTCTGTCCTTGTCCCGTCCATCGCATTTCTTGGATGGCGGTGATGTCAACCTTTATTTTTGCGAGGACATCAACCAGCTGGGCAGCGGCACCTTCCCAATTAAGGGTCCGGACATTCCAGGTGCATGCCCTCAAATCGCAGTCCTTATTTCGTTTGCCATGGTCGTCATCAAAGGGAGGGTCTCTCATCCGAGGCTGTGTTTTCTTTTTCATTGGGGGTGTATTTTACGTGGCTGGTCCCAAACCCAGCGCACAACCCTATGCAGGGGATGTTTCGCCTTCTCACATTAGCTAGCCTTCGAACAGATGTTCTTAGGCTACCCAGAGGATACTTGGTCAAAGACCGGAAGTAGTGAGCTGCTTGAGCCATGTGTAAAAGAATCGTTTCTGGCCACTACGAAGTGAATGGCGATCAGAGAACTTTCCTCACTTGCGTGAACTTCTACACATGACTCCATCCTAATTTCGATTGCTTGCTTCAATTTAATCAGTTGTTGACAGAAAAAAAGTAGAAACAAACGTTCGACCGGGTTGGAACAGCTCATAGTGGATGATTCCTTTCCAATCCCACCAAACACTCAGCATAACCTTTCGAGGCGTCAGTGCTAGATTTGCGACCATATGTTTAGCTTCGCCACGCTTGAACCATATTGTCGTATTTGATCCACTTTTCGTCTCCTGTTACCATTCGATTCAAAAGTGGTTCGATTTCATTTCGTTTCAGTTAAGAATCGCAGATGTTAATTCGGTCCATTAAATTTTTCACAGACAATTCATGTGGTACCCAAACATCGAGCTCCTTTACGCAGCCAGCCTTTTTTAATTGTTTTAAAACCGTTTGATGATGAATGTTAAGATCCTTAGCGACCTCATGGCTGCTAATGTGACTGTCCTGGTCAACCTTTTCGAGAGCGAGGTGCATCATTCGCATCGAAATTTCCAGACGGGAGCAAGATGGTGCGTTGTGTTACGCGAATAGATACAACATGGTCTCCGTAAACTTCACATATTTCATTGGTGTCTTGCGTGGCATACTTCCCTTTCATACCCTGAACAGGGTATATTAAGTTTGTCACAATGTTTGTAACACCCAGAAAGAAGCGTCGGACACCCCATAAAGTATATATATATAAATGATCAGTGTGTTGAGCTGAGTCGATTTAACCATGTCCGTCTGTCTGTCTGTCCGTCCGTCGTCCGTCTGTATATATGTATACGAAGTAGTCCCTCAGTTTTTAAGATATCCTTTTGAAATTTTGCAAACGTCATTTTCTCTTCAAGAAGCTGCTCATTTGTCGGAACGGCCGATATCGGACCACTATAACATATAACTGGCATATAAACTGAACGATCGAAATCAAGTTCTTGTATGTAAAACTTTCACATTTGACAATGTATCTTCACCAAATTTGGTATAGATTATTTTCTAAGGCAGCAGTAATCTCCGAAAAAATTGTTCAGATCGGATTACTATAGCATATAGCTTCCATACAAACTGAACACATAGTTAGTAAAAGAAATACACCTGTGAAGGGTATTTTAGCTTCGGTGCAGCCGAAGTTAACGTTTTTTCTTGTTTATACAAAAATTTCAAAATATAGCGAATTTCTTCATTATTTTCACTAATTTTTGAACACGTGTACCTTTTTTCAACTTCCACGAATTTAATATTTTTTTGGGTGAATGATGATTAAAATTTCACCTTTCCAATACTAGATTGTACGACACAATGAGATTGGTAGCACTGGAGATATACGAATGCAACAACATCTAATGACAAAATACGAAAAGACTTTTTCGACTACCCAATATAAGATCTTATCGCCTTAGATAACTATTGTAAACTAATAATAATCGTAGTCGAACATTATTAACATACCCTGACATTTATAGTATCTCTTACAACAGAAAAATTAATATTTACATTCTTAGTTAAAGTGACAGCAAGCCTTCATTTCTAGTCTTTAGTTATGGCATATGAAGGTTCAGTTTAATTTGAGGTGAAGAATGCCTCACAAAAGACGACAACGTTTTTAGCGAACTTTAAGAACGACCTAAATACTTGAATCGAGTTTTGGATAGTGCTGATCACAAGCATCTGATGTGTTCCAGTGTCGTCCTCATGTTAACTTCTCGGCATTTTCTGCAAGTAGCGTTATAACTTACTATACGCCCATCCGGCTCACATGTGATGCCAGTAGGTTATGACCTGCCAAGGGACTAACAGCCGTCCAGCAATCCTTTCGAGACCATTTGAGTAAGAAGCAGACGAATTTTCCTAAGGGTCTCCTGTAAATGATCTTGGCGATCCTGCGTGTACTTAAGTCAATCCCTCCCCCCATATCCGCCTGTCATCCCTTTTCGTTCTTAATGACTTCCGTTTTTCATGTGCTTTGTTCCACACTGCTTCTTTCCCGGAAAACCTCAACGGCCTGAAACCCAGCATATATGCAGCCGCTTTCTGGCAGCTGCTACATCTTCATTTCTGTAAATATGTGCAAAATATTTGCAGCATAAATATTCTACACATGTCTTACAAGCCATGTATTCATGCGTTGATAAATGTCGCTGACAAAAGCTTGAAACTAAAGCAGCTGCATTGCTCCCGAATTTCCAAAGAGTCCGCAATGATTGCAATCTTACTTACTCACTTTCGCTTCTACACGAGTTTCTCTCAAAATTTATGATTTTTTCGCATTTCTATTGTTATGTTTTTTTGATACATATGTACATCGCCCACAAATCGCGTTTATTTAATTTGAAATTGATTTAATTCAAAAACTCCACATGAAGAAATTCAGCTTCCTCTGGCATGTCAAGCAACAAGTGAGCTGTCTCGCAAAGTTCGGTCGTTGGTACATGTGGTGAAAGAAACGCAAGAAAACTGATAAGTTATTTGACAGCTGAGTGGAATAGTGGTGCAATTACTTTCAAATAACTGTAAAGTTTCGACATATGGGTTTGTTGAGCCAAATCGATTGTGGAGCTAAAATATTACTTGTAACATTTGTGGAGAGAATTTTAGTGATTTTTTTCACTGTAAAATTTAATAAATACAGTTTAACTTCTCTAACTCGAATCACCATAATCCAGAAAAATACTTCGAGTTATAGAGGTTTTCACTAAAACATAAAATTTTTCAAAAAGCTGTACAATATAAATAGATTTATGCACATCGCATTAGAGGATCTATTGAACGTACTGTATGAAAGTCTGAAGCCCACCATCCACAAGCTGATTGTACATTATCAGTGTGGTTGCAAAAGGCCACAAAGAAAAGGCTCGTGGGAAAAATATCGACAAACACCACATTTATGCCGCTATGTCTGAATTTGGTATGCCCACAAAACTAATAGGGCTGTGTAAATCGGAGTTGAGCAATACCAATGAATAAAGAAGGTACAATCTTCTACCCAGGGGTAGAACAAGAAATAGTTTTTTGTCCCCCATTTTCCTCCTCTGAATCCGCCACTGATTCTACAAGAGTGTACAACTGCTGGCTTATGCTAATGACATCGATATTTTTGGCCATAACAACCGCGCTGTTAGATCTTCTTTCTCCAGGTTTGAAAAAGAAGAGAAGCAAATGGGTATGGTAGTGAACGAGGGCAAGACGAAATATCTCCCGCCATAAAACAAACAGTCGTCACTCTCGCAACTTGGCTGGCGCGTCTCTGTTGACAGTCATAACTTTCAAGTCGCAAGTATTTGGTCTATCTTGGATCAAGCATTAACACCAACAACAACGTCACTCTCGAAATCCAACGCAGAATACTTTGGACTGAATAGGCAATTGTGAAGTAAAGTCCTCTCAAGACGAACAAAAACCAAACTCTAATGAGCATGAAAGATGACAACATCTGATGAGTCGACGTTAAGAGTTTTCTTGAGAAAAGTTCGGCGAAAGATTTATGGTTCTTTGCGCGTTAACCACGGCGAATATCACATTCGATGGAACGATGAGCTGTACGAGTTATAAGACAACATTGACATAGTTTAGCGAATTAAGAGACAGCGGCCACGCTGGTTAGGTCATGTCATCCGAAGGGATGGAAACGCTCCAACTCTGAAAGTACTCGCCGGGGGAAGCAGAGGAAGATGAAGACCTCCACTCCGTTGTAAGGGTCTGATGTAGAAGGACCTGGCTACGCTTGAAATCTCCAATGGCGCCAAACTGCTAAAAGGAAGAACGACTGGCTTTAACCGTGTAAGCGGTGTCTACGCCAATAAAGGTGTAGAAAAAGTAATCGTCAGTTGTATTAATATTCGTATTTAAATAGGAATTCATAATTAAAAAGGAATGCGTTACATGCGTATTTCAAAGTCAAATTCGATGGGTCTGAAATATTAGCTCTAGAATATCTTCCGTTATAAATCCGACTGAGAAAATCTCATTGTCTACCTAAATATAATCTATAATAGTAATATTAGAAGGGATAAATATCCGAAGCGTCTTCTTCGTGAGCAGCTGTTTACAAAGTGGGAAGTCCGAAAAATGCAACTTTGCCAATTTGGCTTCTCTTGCCAATTCAAGAGTTCGAGTTATGGAGAACTTCATGTTACCATATAGAAGTTCGAGTTATGGAAGTTCAACTGTATTTGTATAAAATTCACTTACTTTATCTGGCTCTAAATAATAATATTACTAACATCTACGTTAAATCAGCTCTGATTGTTCTCCCCAGCTTTGACGATATAGTGTGACCTCTAGACTAACTTCCACGAATTCGTACCCTTTTCATACGAGTCTGAAACATTTTACAAACAATTTACGAATTTTGTTTTTTTTTTTCATTACAGAGAGATACAAAATAATAGACGAACTATATGGAAACACCAACTCTTTCATAGAACACTAATGACACCAAAAAAGTATAACATATAGTGTCAAACTGTAAAAGGATCGAGAAGTTATGCTGCCATCTAGGATGAGTATTATGTAATATAGTAATTAATCCTTTCTGAATTTACGCCGAAAATATTAGTCAATCTGTGAGATCTTTTTTTGAAATTCAGACAGCACATGCTCTTATAATAATGTAGTCTGCGCCGAAAACGGATAAAATTAGCTCGATGCTTCCATAGTAGTCATATACCTAGTAGTACTAATACTAATCTTGGATATCAAAGTGAAGTAGTATGACTAATAAGACAAGTTATATTGATGAAATAGCATGAGCATTGAAATATTTTCCTGGTCATTTTCCAGTTTAAACGTATAGAAAATCAGCCTTTGTTTACTTGTTGAAGTTAAGCTCCTGCCAGGATCAATTTCAAGTCGGTGTCTTCTTTTTGAAGTTAATCTTAACATCTGCTCTAAGAAGTCAAGGCAATCCAGTTGCTTTATCTTGGAAACTTGCAAGCCTAGTGATGAGTTAAATTCTCCAGCAAAACATTTCTAAATTCAGATAGATCACAGATCATATCCAACAGACTTCCACCTATAGAAGCTGATTGTGGGGTGAGCAACCGTTGGCCTTATTGCCATAAATTATGTAAGTGCAAGAGGAAGTATATTACATCTCTGAGAGATTCGTTAATATGACAAAAGGTAATAATAATTTTTACTATTTTCAACTTCCTAAAATATTCGAGTATTCGACCATGCAAAAGTTAAAAAATTAATATTCTCCAACCGATACTACAAAACGAGTATAGAATAAATATAAATTTAGACATGTTGTACCTTTAGACCAACAGCTTTATGACCCCAAACCGTCTGTTCTCACCTGTAGATTTCTGTCCTATGATTATTGAAACTGATTCGCAACTGCGCACCTTTTATCTAGCATAATTTCTTCAATAAAGTCATTATGGGTCTTAAAAAGTTTCAATAAAAAATTAATATTCCGTGCACGTGCTCCATGTTGAAGAAGCACCTACTTGCATGGAAAAGAAAAGAAGATCAAGGTAAACGGCCTACAAATACCTTTAAGTAAAATTTCGCATTTTTGAGTACTCAAATTTTTCAGCACGAAACCTTTAATTTACTTAAATTAATATGCATGACGACCGACAGCACTCTGCACCGCGGCTCGACCACAGCGCGCTGTCCACGCGACCGCGCCCCGAATCGTGGAAATCCGTTTAGGCTTTAAACGTTAATTAGAGCAATTGAACCGTAAACGAAAGCGCCCCCAACCAACAGCTACTTACACCAAGACACACCGCCATCGGTAGATATATGCATATATATATATATATCACTGACGAACACACATACGAATGTTTGAGTCATACAGCAATGCGCCAAGCTGCCATCCTTCCCCATAGACAACAATGAGACGCTGGCGCACTGGGAGGACACGGTGTGGTGGAAGCCAAAAAGTTGCCTGCCTGGAATACGAAATTGTTGTCACGTAAGGATAAAGAAAATGCTTGCAATTTTATGTCGATTTCTTCCGTACTTTTCAGCATTCTCTCCTGTTTTATTTCATTTTCTATAAATACATATGTACGTTGCTTCTTTTCTGCACTCAACGTTTTATTGCTCGACGATGACGATGCCGACGTGGACGAGGACGAGGCGGACGGAAAAGTCTTCGAGAAGTAGCGGTAGAGGCAAGGTAAATATTTCAGGCAAGCAGCAAGGCTGACGCTTGCGACGATTACACCTTGCCGCAGCAGCAGCAGCAGTAGCGACGGCAACGGCAGCTGAGCTTAGCAGCTTAGCAGTTACAATCGCAAATCGGCGACAATTGACGGAAAGTGGGCGGCATCAACCACCTTGGCAAATCCGCTGGCAATAAACGAGAAGCAATGCTGAGAAAAAAAAACAAGAAAAATAATAGCAGTCCAACTGGAAGTAGAAGTGGCAGCTAGCTGAGTGGAACTTGCAACATTATCGCTTAAAATCGATTTCGATTTTTACGACATTATGCGACAATTTCCATTTCGGCAACATTTGTGTACAAGTGCTTCGTGTGCGCGTGTATGTGTATGCATGTTGGTGTCAATATTTGGAGGTTTGTTTGTACGCGCCGAATTATATTTGTTTAGACAAGCATATCGGTTTATTTGTGCTCGATAGTGCAACGTAGTAGATTTGTACGTCCTTTTGTTTGCTTTCAAAGTTAAGTTGCTCGCTTGAACTTCTATTTGACTCGCACCAAATGTGGGTGGGTCGAGAAGTAAAGACGTTGCGAAAGTTTAAAGACTTCTGCATTTGCTGCTCAGTTAATTCAAAGTTTGTGAACGGTTCATGATATGAATGCATATGTATTTTATATAGAAAAAAGATTTGTTTCGCCATACACAATCTTTTCTTATCAGATCACAGCATCAAAATCTTATCAGTGAAAAGTCACTATCTTGAAATTTCATATGATACTCATCTAACTCCTACAGTGCAAAATGACTTCTCGAAATCTCCCACATATTCATCTTTTAATATAAAAACCCGAAGCCATCTTGGAACATACATTCTTAGTACCAGCGGAAGAAGGCATTGTTCAATGGTAACCTTTAGCAATCGACTAAGCTGTGTAGAGAGCTCGTCAGTCACTCTGATAAATATCAAAACAATAAACGGGTTTAAAATGATATTCGATTTTTAATGGACTATATGCTATAATAACCCGATCTGAATAGTTCTTTTGCAGATGGACCGTTGCCTTGAACAATTATCCGCACCGAATTTCATGAAAAATTTATCAATGCAACGACAGAAGGTCTCTGTCACAACTACAAAACCTTGGTACTTTCCAAAGAAATATATAAAAGAGTATTGACTACCAACAAAAGCTTTATTATTAACTCTCTCAGCTCTTACAGTATTCCCTTCTTCGCTCGTCTATGTACTCTTTTGATTACGAGTATTCGAATATGTGAACCTTAATCTACTACCTGGCTCAACATAAGACAAAGGATAAAGTTTTATTCAAAATTTTGTTGAAATGCATTGACTTGAGATGGTATAGTTGCCAACGCCGTTCACTTTTACGATATGCTGCTGTTCGATTCATTTATCTGACATTCGAAGTGGTTCCATTTGCATTCCATGCGCGCAGTAGGACAATTTTATTTCGTTTTACAAACTTATGTTAATATAATGTATAAAGGGTCTACCAACAAGAATGTCGTGATGTTAAAATTAAATAAAATAACCCCGTTTTCTTTTTTTTTTTTTTTTGTGATATGTCACTAAACTTTGCACGCAATGTGTCCATGTTTAGGCGTGAAACGTGAGGCGGCGCACCGTCTTGTTGGAAATAGAGATCTTCTGCGTTGATTTCATCGAATTTCGAAGAAAAAAATGCAGTCAACATCGCATTATAACGCTCGCTAACTGTACTTCTTCTCTCATTTCGAAAGAAATTAGCGCCACTGATGTCGCACACAACAAACGTGGTCGCCTGTCAACGAACTGTCAAAATCAAGCCACCCCTATTGGTAGACACTGTATATACTATACAATACGTACTATAATATAATTTTAAATTATTTGTTTGTATAGAGAAGTAAATAAAGTTAGTGTTTACGAGTAAGTGTGCCATTCTTAAACTTCAACTTTCTCAAAGAATTCTGCAAAAATAAGACAAGACACTTTGAAAGAACCTTGAAAAAAGCGATGTTCAATGTTGTCAATCAACGATATAGCAAGATGAAGCAATATGTCATACATCAATTTGGTTTCTTTGTGAAATTGTTGGCCAACCAAGGAATTTCAAATGAAGTGGCATTCATTAACCTGCCATCTCAGACTTATGCAAATGACATTTTTAGTGGTAATATTCTATAGTTATATATATTTTCGATAACCAGCCAAAGTTTCTTAGAGAACTAATAAAAAAATAAAAAGAAGAAAGAAACAGAATTTCAGGAAAAAATTAGTTTCATAAATGTTCACATACCCCTCGAGCCAGAAATGGGTCTCATTGCTGAAAAAAATTTGGCTCGAAATCGTCGGATCTTCTTCGAACTTTTCAAGAGCCCATGGGCGAAGCGATGTCGCTTGGGAAGGTCGAGCGACTTCAGTTCTTGCACGAACTATATTTTGTGCATTTTCGGTCCAAGTTTTCGACGTAAAAAGCGTCAAGTCGTTTTATATCTCAGTCCGAGTTGCTGAGAACAACGACGAATCGACTCACCGCGGTCTTCGTGTGCACTCTCTGCTACGGCTGCCATAATTTTTGCACATTCAAGATGGGTGATTGTGTGCGAATAATACGCTCTTCTTCTTCTTCTTAATTGGCGTAGACACCGCTTACGCGATTATAGCCGAGTTAACAACAGCGCGCCAGTCGTTTCTTCTTTTCGCTACGTGGCGCCAATTGGATATTCCAAGCGTAGCCAGGTCCTTCTCCACTTGGTCCTTCCAACGGAGTGGAGGTCTTCCTCTTCCTCTGCTTCCCCGGCGGGTACAGCGTCGAATACTTTCAGAGCTGGAGTGTTTCCGTCCATTCGGACAACATGACCTAGCCAGCGTAGCCGCTGTCTTTTAATTCGCTGAACTATGTCAATGTCGTCATTTATCTCGTACAGCTCATCGTTCCATTGAATGCGATATTCGCCGTGGCCAACGCGCAAAGGACCATAAATCCTAATAATACGCTCAGTTGTTGACAATCGGCGTTCTTTCCAGAACGTGAATTTTCGTAATGAAGTGAGACAATGTGTAAACCTTGTTCAGGCATAAGTGTTTTCATAATGAAATGCCAAACAATTATAAATAAAAATAACAGCTTGACATGTGGTCTGTCAAAAAAATGGCTGGGTCACCCTTTGTACGGTACCTTACTTTATTTTTAAACTCTTGCAGCATTGTATAACAGAGTATAGTAGTTTTTTCACTAACGGTTGTTTCTAGCTCTAAAACTAATGGAAATATGTTTATATAACTAATCCAGATGACAAGACGAGTTAAACTCCGTTGGTCTTGTAGATGGAGGGATTCAGAGGATTACCACACCCACAAGTAAGCCCCAAATTAAGATCCTAAACTGTAATTTGGAACAGATAATAAAAGAAACAAGTAAGGAATGGCTAAGTTCGGGTGTCACCGAACCTTTTATACTCTCGCATGATAAAGTGATAATCGAGATTTCATTATCCGTCATTTACATATTTTTCAAATACCGTATTTGTGTAAAGTTTTATCCCGCTATCATCATTGGTTCCTAATGTATATATTATACAGAGAAGGCATCAGATGGAATTCAAAATAGCGTTATATTGGAAGAAGGCGTGGTTGTTAACCGATTTCACCCATATTTCGTACATGTCATCAGGGTGAGAAAATATTATATACCGAATTTCATTGAAATCGGTGGAGAAGTTCCTGAGATATGAGTTTTGGTCCATAAGTGGGCGACGCCACCCCCATTTTAAATTAAAAAAAAACGCCTGGGTGCAGCTTCCTTCTACCATTTCTTCCGTAAAATTTAGTGTTTCTGATGTTTTTTGTTAGTTGGTTAACGCACTTTTAGTGATTTTCAGCATAACCTTTGTATGGGAGGTGGGCGTGGTTATTATCCGATTTCTTCCATTTTTGAACTGTATATGGAAATGCCTGAAGAAAACGACTGTGTAGAGTTTGGTTAACATAGCTATAGTAGTTTCCGAGATATGTACAAAAAACTTAGTAGGGGGCGGGGCCACGCCCACTTTTCCAAAAAAATTGCGTCCAAATATGCCCCTTCCTAATGCGATCCTTTGTGCCAAAGTTCACTTTAATATCTTTATTTATGGCTTAGTTATGACACTTTATAGGTTTTCGGTTTTCGCCATTTTGTGGGCGTGGCAGAGGGCCGATTTTGCCCATCTTCGAACTTTACCTTCTTATGGAATACGTGTACCAAAACAACGGGAATATTATTATTATTTTGTTAAGTAGCACTTAATTGTTGCTGTATCGTTTACCCTGCTATGCACAATGGCATACTTTTATGTATGTATGCATGTACTTTCGATCAGAAGAAAAAATACTGTCAATTATGAGGAAGATGAGCCAATTAATTTTGCTAAGCAAAATCTTAAAATCCATTTTTATTTTGTCATTACTGATACAGCATTGTCTTCAATCAATAAAAGATACGATCAGTCTACATACATTTGTAAGTTACTAAAGCTTTGAATTTATATTTAGTATTGATCAGCTGCAAAGTTTTCCATGCACAGCTATTTTTGGACATTGTAAACAATTAGCAATGTCATTAACCCATGGGTGTTGACAGATATACATACTCTTAGAAGCAACAGATTCGTGCTACGAAGGTCAAGCTACTGTCAGTAAATAATGCTCGTAAAACTGCAGCATTGGTCCAATCCAATTATATTTATTCAAACGAATTAAGAGATATCGATGGTTTTGCTTCTCTTCAGTCCTTTATGTTCGAAGTTCATAATATTTAACAAGTAAGGAAGAGCTAAGTTCGGGTGCAACCGAACATTTTATACTCTTGCAACTTGCAAGAATCAGAGCCAGGGAAATACTTTAAGGTGTAAAACCAATCATAAAGAGCAAAGTCAGCCGGATATTGGAAAATCCTTATATTGGTTATATAGGGGCTAGGTCAAGTTTTCGCTCAAATTTATGTATTTTAGGCAAAAAGATGCTTCTTGATTTGTGCACTGGAAACTGAACGAATCAAATGGAATTTTAAATTGTGTTAAAACAAAATTTAATGTTGGCTCTTTGTTCGAAGCTCATTTTCGGACCGATAACACAAACATACTGACACTTAAAACGCAATAACTTCACTTCCAATCGATGAAATGTCATGAAATAGATTGCGTCACCAGGGGGCGCTAGATTCAAAAAGTTCATACTTTACTTTGGAACACACCTTGTATAAAAGGTCATAAAGAATGTGTTACGCGTGCTTCGCTTAACTTATGGTCAACATAATCGGCATACTGAGCGTGGTATTCGCAAAACCATCACCTCTCTTGAGACCCAGCATTTATAATTGGATAATATTCGATAGAGTAAACCACTCCAACACGCAGTGAAGAAAATAAAGTAGCCCTAGCTGAGAGTGTACACAAAGACCGTGGACTCCGACAAACGTATGCAACGACTTGGCGCATTTTACATCGAGATCTTCATTTTAGCTTCTGCAAGAACTGAAACCGCTCGTCTTTCCCATGTAACATCGATCCCTATACAGGCTCTTGAAAAGTTCCAAGAAGATCCGATGTTTTCGAGCCTGATTTTGTTCAGCGACGAGGTCCATTTTTGGCTCAATCAGTATGTAAACAAGCATAGTTGCCACATTTGGGACGATGAACAGCCTGAAGAGATTCAGGTGCCATTTTAAAACAACGATTTGGTGTGGTTTATGCGCCGGCGGAATCATCAGTACATATTTCTTCGAAAATGATGCCGGTGATCGTTATCGCGCCATGATAACCGACTATTTGATGTCTGAATTTGAAGCTCGTGATCTCTGCATATTTGGTTTCAATAAGATGGCGCGACTTCTGACACATCGCATCAAACAATGAATTTATTGAAAGAACGCTTTGATGAACAGATAGCTTCACATTTTGGGCATTAGAAAAGCGCTAATGAGTCATCGAAAATTGGGCTCAGCGGATGGACCATCTGAGACATAGCCGCGTACAACATTTGAAAGTGATAATATTCAAAAAATAAATACCAAATAATGCTCTTTCGAATGGTAATACTTATACATTCCGCACTAAATTTGAAGCTTCTGTGTTTTTTCTTTAAAAAAGTAGGGAATCTCGAAATGAAACACCCTTTACAAATGAAATTCAAAGAGGATTTTTTTCTGACGGTAGTACCTCTTGCTAATTGCTTTTCTTAATTCTTTAATTGAACCCTGAACAGGGTATATTTAGTTTGTCACGAAGTTTGTAACACCCAGAAGGAATCGTCGGAGACCCTATAAAGTATATATATAAATGGTCAGTATGTCGAGCTGAGTCGATTTAGCCATGTCCGTCCGTCTGTCCGTCTGTCTGTATATATACGAATATAAATTTTGCAAACGTCATTTTCTCTTCAAGAAGCTGCTCATTTGTCGGAACGGCCGATATCGGACCACTATAACATATAGCTGCCATACAAACTGAACGATCGGAATCAAATGCTTATATGGAAAACTTTCACATTTGACAATATATATTCACGAAATTTAGTATATGTTATTTTCAAAGACAACAATGTAATATCCGAAGAAATTCTTCAGATCGGTTAACTATAGCATATAGCTACCATACAAACTGAACACATAGTTACTAACAGAAATGCACCTGTGAAGGGTATTTAGCTTCGATGCAACCGAAGTTAAAGTTTTTTCTTGTTTCTAAACTGAGTTTATTACAATTATTTCAAAATATTTATTCTGGTTGAGCAAATGTGCATACATACATACTTAAGTATGTATGTTTTATTCAGTGCTGCCAGTCAGTTTGCTCACCGGTCATAATTCGACTAATTCTCTATACCCTAAAGCTTGATGAATGGAAGTGGGTTTTACTTAAATATAAAATTTTATCAAATCCACAAAATTATTGGCAGCAATCTTCTTCACAAAGTTTTAAACAGACAGAAATGTTTACGTCCGCAGGTGCTTTCTCCTCGGCATTTACGTGCCTTGGTATGTTTCTATTTTTAAGCATAAAGGCACATATGTATGTTGCTTATTCATTACGTAATCAGCAATCAACCTAACATACCTATGAACATACATATGTTTATAAGTATTATTTACACACATTTGTGCTAAATACATACAGACACATGTTGTTGCATTTGCATTGTTAAATTCGGCACAAAATACCTGCGACGACTTGCCAAAGTATGTCACGTGCGTCGACAATGAGTGCGACGTGGCTCGGTTGTTTACTTTTCTGTCAAATTACAAATTACAATAATAACAATGTCAGGAGCAAATAAACAAAGTACAACTCAAATAAATGCTTTGCCATAAATGTTGGTGGCTGTGACAGTGTTAATGATAATGAACTGTACAAATAACAAGAAGGCAATAACAACCGCTACAACAACAGCTATAGAAGGTAAGTCAACGACAAAGGATCTTAAACAAACGAGAGGCAGACAGATGATATTCAGACATGTTGCTGCCGCTGGCGAGACAGGCTCCAGTGCTCTAAGCGCCGCTGCCGCATACCGTTATCTCAATATTTGTGTTTATTTATGTGTTTGTGTGAGTACAAAGGTACCCATATCTGTTTGTGTGGTTAAGTACTCTAAATTAGCTTTAGCATTCCTTTAGAAAAAAGGTCATTGATAAATCACTTTTGTATATACTAAGATACATACATATGTACTTATGTATATACTACATAAATGTAGATATGTATGTACTTATATAGTATTTTAATTGCAAATTTAATTGTGCGTCCACAGGTATTTCGGCAAACAAATATTTGTGATGCAATTAAATTGTTTTAGTAATCGCATCTGCCAGACTTGGTAATTATCTCTCTCTTAAGCTTTCATTTAAAATGCGGCCCACGCTTTTGGTTAATTAAGGCGATGATGAAACTTGTCTAGCTCTCAATTACTTATTGAAATAGTCTGGCCGCTTTAACTGCCAGTCTTGCTAATTAAGGTATTTCCAAAATACTTAGGTGACTCAATTTGCATGTTTTCATGACAGTTGCGCCTCCCCGTCAGTTACCTTATGCCAGCATGTAAATTTTGTATACTTTCGATAAAAGAAATCATATTTTATATTTGTAAAAATTTTATTTAATTTTGACCTATAGTATTTTTAATAAAACATAAATCAATTAAATAATTTTGTTAGTCACATCACAGCTAACTTTCAAAGCGGCTTTCCTTATTTTGAACCCCTTAGCGGTAAAATAATGTTTTTCGACTTGAGTCTATCAATAGTCTGAAGTGGCGTAACCTTTGTTATACATATGTATGTATGTAACTTGAAAAGGATCGTTGGAGATCCTATAAAATGTATACTATATCTTTCAATGATCAGCAAGACCAGCTAAGTCGATTTAGCTATGCTCGTCCGTCTGTATATACGCGAACTTCTGCTCACGTCACAATATCGTAACACTGCAGCATACACATAAGTACACTGTCATACAAACTGAACGTTCGGAAACAAGTGTTTATATAAAAAACTTTTTCATTTGACGAGATATCTTAAAGAAATTCGGCCTAAGACAGTGTTTGGATCTTATATGCGATATTAAGGAGGCGTATCCCACGGCAATTGGCACAAACTGTTTGGTCCTTCTCTTCCTGAATTAGGCATAGCAAACTCAGGTTCCAATCATCGGGTATGCTTTCATTAGCTTTCATATGCTGGTTGCAAATAAGCTAACGCCGACGTACTTATTTGAATAGGTCGGCGGGTAATTGCTATTCGATTCTCATCATGGTCGAGAAATGGAACATATGTTCCATTGTCATCGATTGGAGATTCCAGATTTTACCCTTTCACTTCCGTTCAACTGACTGTGTCCCCTTCATAACTTCAGCATACTCTCAACATTAGCCTTTAAATCTTGAAACCTTTCGTTAATCGCTGTGTATTTCGTAGAACTTGCGAGCATTACCCCTGTCAGCCAGTCAAACGCAGTCCTCAGCGTACCAACCGTTCTTTGTTACCTTTCCAGAAAGCAATGGTTTTGCATTGCAGCTGTTCGTAAGAAGCTTGAATTGTTGAAATACCGTCTCACGGTACGCGTGTCAAGGACACCGTCACTGCAAAAGGTCAATCAATCGCAATACATTTGAAGGGATTCTCCATAAACGCTGAATTTTCCAACTGTTGTACCAAAGATTTCTTCTTTGCCCACCCTAGCGTTAAAATCGTGAAACACAATTTTGACAACTTGGCGGAGGTAGTTGTCATAAGTGCGTTCCAGCCGCTCACCTTGGGCACCTTTGGTCATATTGTCCTTCTCTTCCATCGGGAGGTAGACGTACATTCACCACAAGGACCTACTCGCCCCAGGCCTTGTCCCATCCATCGGATTTCTTGCACGGCGGTGATGTCAGCCTTTATTTTTACGAGGTCATCAACCAGCTGGGTAGTGGCACCTTCCAAATTTAGGGACCGTACATTCCAAGTGCATTCTCTTAAATCATAGTTCTTATTACGTTTGCCGTGGTTGTCATCAAAACTAAGCTCTTTCATCTGAGCATGTTGTCTCTTTTTCATTGGGAGTGATTTCTTCATGGCGGGCCCCAAACCCAGTGTACAATCTCGATAGGCGAGTCGCTTGTTTCAAGGCCGACACCCGCTCGCAGCACCACCTCTGGAGACTTCGGCGAAAGCTGTAAGAAGTAAAAGTAGCTCAAATTTATAAGTAAATTTAAAGAAAAGTTAATGAGTTGTTGGACATAGTTGTCTTGAAAAATCGTACGATGCATCACAACCTTGCTGTATTTTTACTTCCTCCAACGGCAAGTTTGTACTTGTATTCTTCAACCAAAGTGAGAAACTCGTCATAAAAAGTGAATGCAAATCTCTCACGGTCACGATTAGTCAAGCACATCTGCTGACTCTCCACCCACTCGGAAAGCATAGCTTGTTACAACATTCTTACATGAATTTCAAGTTTTAAATAAGGAAGATAATGACAATACCGAGGTTATTAAATACTAAGCGACTAATGTATGCATATTAAGACAAATTCAGTGTCTTTTAGTGATGGTCAAACTACTTACTGCCCTGGCAGCCCTCATTAATCGATCATCTGTGTTTATCAAAAGGAGAGGAATACTGAAAGATTACAATGTCTATAATTATGTAGTTGTTTTTATTTATGTATGTATGTATATTAAATACAGTGTAAAAGTTGGGAAAATCTTGACTGTGTCGTAATTTTCTGCATCAGTTAATGCATCAGCCAGTAGATCCAGCACGATTATTTGGCGCAGATGGTTTTATGGAGGAACAAGTACATACCAGCGACTTCTAGTTCTTTTAACTCCAGTCCCACATAAAGAGTTCAATCCACATAGCCAGGATAAACTATCTTTACATCTAAAGCATTTGCATTATCTGTGAACTTAAATCATCTCTATGACTAAGGTTACCACATCGGTCACAGTCAAAATCAGGCCCGTTGCATGTGCTCACTTTTTTCACGCAACGCTCGAATGCTTCAGGAAGAAACCAGGGAATCAGTGCATTTTTCACGAAAATCAGGGAATCAGTGCCGAAGGTCAAAATCTGGGAATTCCCTGAGAAATCAGGTAATATGGTAACCCTATCTTTGACGCTTTTCTAGTATAAAGTTTGGGCTATAATCGTATAGAGCCATATATTGGTGGAAAAATTTCGAACTCTAACGACTCTTAATACCGCTTTTAAGCCGACGATTCCTCATTGGTGATAATTAATGGTATTGTCAGTATTCCCGTTTCCCATATACTCACCAATACCGTGATTGGTAGTTGAACACGTGGTACTCTCGCCGAAAAGTGAGGTAACTCACGGCACTGTTTTCCATCATCAGTACACATCCAGGATGTATCGAGTTGTACAAAATTTTAAATAGACGACCACAAATCTACTTGACTTTTTCCGTTGACGCGGAAAAAGCTATATTTTCTTGCATTCATCAGAGGAAGGGGAATGGAATCCTTTGATGGAATTAATCACCTCAAAAACTGTAAAGATTGCTCATTCGATTCAATTAGCATTCGAAAAGACGAAAACATCGAGAAATTAGCAAGCTTTAGATGTAAATTGGAAAGGGGCGATATACATATGTATACATAAGTCACTTTATGGTAGAATTTATATTAGTGGAAATATCACAAAAAATCACTTACATATTTACTTCGCTCTCTGATGGTCACAGTTTAGAAATTAAAAAAGAGAAGAAAAAATGTAACAGTAATATTTCGTCAATCGTTGGAAAAGCTTTAAATGCTAAGAACGCTACAAATATTAGATTTTCTACTAGTAATACGAAAACGGTATTTATTAATTATAGTATAATATTATTTATCCATATTTATTGAATAATATACTATATATATGTATATATTATATGTATAAGTCTGAGGCGGGTTTATGTACATATATACATTTTTTTATTGCTAAGAACCTCCTCTATCCGTCCATATCATCAAATAGCGACACCAAATGAATTGCAAATTTGCCCAAGTTATCAGTGAAATGAAATGCAAAAGCAAACGTCTCTTTTCCGTGCAGTATAGTGTGCGCTCTTTGCTCGGATGCAGATCAATTCATACGATTATTATACCCTGAACAGTGTATATTAAGTTTGTCACGAAGTTTGTAACACCCAGAAGGAAGCGTCGGAGACCCTATAAAGTATATATATAAATGATCAGTATGTTGAGCTGAGTAGGTTTAGCCATCTCCGTCTGTCTGTCTGTCCGTCTGTCCGTCCATCCGTCCGTCCGTATGTATATATACGAACTAGTCCCTCAGTTGTTAGGATATCGTTTTGAAATTTTGTAAACGTCATTTTCTCTTCAAGAAGCTGCTTATTTGTCGGAACGGCCGATACCGGACCATTATAACATATAGCTGCCATAGAAACTGAACGATCGGAATCAAATGCTTGTATGGAAAACTTTCACTTTTGACAAGATCTATTCACGAAATTTGGTATGCATTATTTTCTAAAGCAACAATGTAATTTCCGAAGAAATTGTTCAGATCGGTTAACTATAGCATATAGCTGTCATGCAAACTGAATGATCAGAATCAAATGCTTGCATAGCTGCCATACAAACCGAACGATCGGAATCAAAGGCTTGTATGGAAAACTTTCATATTTGACGTGGTATCTTCATGAAATTTGAAATGGATTACTGCTTAAGATAGTAACATAATCTCTGAAAAAATTGTTTAGATCGGGTAACTATAGCATATAGCTTCCATACAAACTGGACACTTAGTTACTAAACGAAATGTACTTGTGAAGGGTATATTAGCTTCGGTGCAGCCGAAGTTAACGTTTTTTCTTGTTTTTGAGTGACTTGAAATGGCAAACGAGTGAATCGTTGCCGGAGCATACATACTTACATATATGTACATTTATATGTTTGATTGAAAGCGTCAGCTCAAACAAGTATTTGAATGCATCATACATTTTGTGCAGAAGGTCAAACAGACATACTACCGCAGAGTAAACGAAATGACCAATCTATCACAAAGTAATTCAAATGATCAGGATGACGAGGCAAGTTGAATTCTGAATGACTGTCTATCCGTCCGTCCATCTATATGTCTATCTGTGCAAGATGTAACTTTTGTAAAAATTGAGACTTGCTCGACCGACCTCAACCAAATTCGGAATATAACATTCTTCTGACATACCTATTTTACAGTGTGAAAATTATCGAAATCGAGCTACAACCACGACTACAGAACAATTTTAATTTCTATTGGAATCTTTCACTTTGCTGTATACAAATCAAGAAGCAATTAATATACATAACGTTATGGAACTTTGCACGAATAATGTCTTTACAGTATACCACCTTATAACCAAAAATTGGCCAGATCCAACGAAACTGTTCAACGTCCTAGGTACTGAATATGTGGAACCCAGTATCTATAAGTATAGTTGACTTTTGACCGAACATATGGGTCATTGTATGGGATATTCAAATGAAATTCAAAGAAAATCCTTTCCTGGCAATTTTATTTCTGTGTAAAAAAATGAGTTGAATTGGGTCAATACTTCCCTTAGCCCACATATACCTAATATAAAGATTTTCGAACTTCCTTCCTTGTGTTCACGTTACTTCGATCTTGGAGTCAGTTTTACAGATAATGTGTCAATTCTATGTTCGCCGATTTCCATGTCGTAATTGTTATGTTGATTTAGGCGGATTTCGACTAGTATTATTAATGTTACTTCTTCTGGATGTGAAATGTGTAACATTAACTTCCAAGATTTAAAGATTTTGGTTTCTTTAGTTAAAATGAAACGATGAAATCAATAAAATAAAAAAGGAAATGCGAAATACTGTGCACAACTTGTAGAAAAATGGAAAGGTCGATGGCGGTCTTCATCTATACAACTGTGGAAAGAGAAGTGCTTCGCAGTTAGTTTCGTTTGTTGATTCTAATTCAAAAGTGACATCAAATTTTTTTTTATTACCTCACGATGGCTTCCAAATCAACTAGAGGAAACGTCAATTTTATATGGAATTTTTACATAAAACTGCAGATATACTCGTTAGCCCATACGAGTATCTGTGGTTCTGCATACCTCCGTCTGTTCATAGTTATAGGGAAAAAAATCTGTCACTTCCAATTATGCGCTCAAAGTGTTTTTATTACTTCCGACAACATCTTTCCCTAAAAATTTCTAGATCGACTACAATGGAAAAACTTTTGTACTCATTTTTGGTTTCTTCAGACCCTCTTATCTAATCAAAATCCATAACATTATTAAAATTTCCGAAAATAAATATTAAATTGGGCGAAGAGGCGAAACTGTTACTGTCAGCTGCAAATAACCTTTCGCGCAACTGTTCTTCCGATACTTCTGATTCCGAATTTTTTTTTATGTCGTAATTATGAGTGATTATTAAAAAAATTCTGTAAAACAAATAAATAATAAATATTTTTTTAACTTTTATTTTTTAGTATTACAAAAAAAAAAATTATTATTATTTTAATTTTCGAGCTTAACCAATATCTTTACCTTATTTTTTAACTATTAAAAGGAAAGGAACACAGATTTTTCTATTCGTTCTGAAGCTATTAATTAATCCATGCCAGATTGTTCATTTCGTCCACTGTGCATCGACCACAACACAACAAAAACAAATAAATCAACATTAGCAAGTGAACTCACGCCACAAACACACTCACCAATGCAACAGCCCATCTGCCAAAACGACTGTTTTCTGTATCGGTTAAGCGAAACGCTGATAAAGATGATCGCATTAATACTATGAGAAGTTTTTTTTTACTACATACACTGAGGATGAATTAACAAGTGAATTCCCCTGTAAGAAAGTGTTTGGCATGAAAATAAAAGGTGAATTCGTCGATATCAAAAGTAGTTCAAACAGGCCATGAAGGGCTGTGAAATAACTGATTTTGAACGGTCAGTTTGTATTTGCTGCTGTGGTCCGATCTAAGCAATATGCTAGGAGATTGTAGTCTTGGACAACTGTCTATTCCTGTTTACAAAAACTTAATTTTAATCGGTCATTTTTTATAGTAGCTTTATAATGAAGTGGTTCGTTCTGAAGTGTATCTGCAGACATTGTATCGTTCTTTTTGCCAATACTTCAATGCAAAATTTCGTGAAAATATCTCGTCAAATAAAAAAGTTCTGCATACAAGAATTTAATTGTAATGATTCATTTTGTATGGGAGTTACATACATTTTATAGTGGATCCATATCAGCCGTTCCGTCAAATGAGCAGCTTCTTGACGGGAAAAGAACGTGTGTAAAATTTCAGATCAATTCCTGAGAGACTAGTTCGCGTACATGCAGACAAATAGACGGACATGGCTAAATCGACTCAGTTCGTCGCGTTGGTCATTTATATATTTATTTATATAAGTCTCCAAAAAAATTTAATATACCCCTCTCCATGTTATAAAAAAAACAAATGCTCTCTGAATGTAATTTTTTATATTTTTTATATTTTCGGAGTGAGATATAAGAACTGTATTATACATATTCGATAAACTTATGGTCCGATGTTTTTCCATACGAGATGGCATACCTTGAAGTCAGAACAAAGTTTTGTTCTGATGTCTTTGCCGTTGCTTTGTTTATATTCTTTAAAGTAAAGAAAATCAGATGGAATTTAAATGATTTTTCAGTAATCGACAGTATGGCGGTGTGGTATACCATATATAGTTCCAATTCTCGCTTGGCAAATATGTCAGTTACATAAACTGACAATAACAATACATAATACACAAGCTGAAGTGAATACCATTTCTAAATCTTATCTCTGTAAATGCGGTCGCTACATAAAAGAGAGCAGATTGATTAAAACGATTTATTTTAGTATCAAGCTCATTATGTTTATATCTGTTGCTATTAAATGATAAGATATATGTAGATAGCCTAAAATAGCTTTCAAGTTTATCTGCACACATATGATGCATGGATAACCATGAATAAGTACATATCTCCAAACCTCAATGAAATTAAATGCAAAGTGAGCTATCTGTAAAGCTTATTATGCATTGTGAGCTAATCAAAATTCTTTGCACACTACGAATAGCATTGCGAAAATAACTAGTAAATTTTGATAACGAATTGTAAACTTTGAAGTATTTGAAGCGAACGGTTGCTATAAAAGCGCGCCTTGCAAGCTATATTGTTTCCATTCTACAATTGAAGCCACACGAACTACGGAAGGTAAACATTTTCAATTTGAGAGCAACATTGAAATGACAAATAACGAAAAGCGCAGCGAGGATGAATTCACTTTTCCGGAATGGTTGAACGAGACATTCTTCCAAAAAGTTCTGAAAAATGTCGAAACTGAAGACGCAGAGGTATGTGTATGTATTATAATTTCACAACTTTTTGAAATAAAATTTTATTTGGTAGATCACCAATTTAGAGCTGAAACCAGGCACATTGAAAAATGATAACTACGCAAGCATTTTGTTTCGAGCGAAAGTCAGTTACAGACTGCAGTCGCAGCCAACAAAAGAGAAGGTTTCATCGTTCATATTAAAAGTCGAACCATTCATAGAGGGAAACAAGAAAGAACTGATGGGAAATTATAGTTTATTCGATACGGAAATAACCATGTATACTAAAGTGCTGCCGATGATCGAAAAGGTGCTGCGACAATATGGCGACAACACCATTTTGGGACCAAAGTGAGTAAGCGAAATTGCAAAACAAACAGAAGTTCGACAATGAAAGTCAATTTTTAAATGTATTTTGGAAAAGGCTCATCGCCTGCAGCACAACCGCACCGTCATATGTGATTTTTGAAGATTTAGCACTCAAAGGATACACCACCATAGGGTACCGCCATCCTAATTTGGAGGAAGCGAAATTTACTCTTCTCAAACTGGCGAAATTGCATGCCATCAGCTACAAATTGTGCAAGGAAGAGGTGAGGAAAATATATTTTTAAACTAAATATTCTTTCGATATTATTTTGAACGAATAGGTTTGTTCGCAACATTTTAGAAGGACAATATCATAACGACTTTAGACAAGGGCGCAATGAATTCTGCCGACCCCTATACATTTCCATTTATTAAATATGGTATTGGATTTCTGAAGGAGATTCTAAGCGAACGGGATGATTTGAAACAATATGTGCCGCACATTGCATCCGTCGAACATTTACTATGCGAAAGGGCGATCGATATGTTTAACGAAGCCGGCAGCGGTAAACGCGATGGCATATTCGTGCTCAACCATGGGGACTTTCATTTGAAAAACATAATGATAAAGAAAAATGAGGACAAACCGACTGACGTTATGCTGGTAAGCAAAGCTGTTTACTGTATAACTTAATACAAAAATTAATTATTTCTGCTCTTTACTCACTTCTGTGCGCAGCTTGATTATCAGATCAGCATATTCGGATCGCCAGCGATTGATCTCCATTATGCGTTTATAATGATGTTTAGCCCAGAAATGCGACGTGAACGCTATGACGAGCTACTCTATTTCTACATTACGAATTTTCAGAACACACTGCGCAAAGCGGAATATAAAGGCCACATTCCTACACATATAGAAATTCGCCAGGAATTGGCAAAACATAGATATTGGGGTAAGTTAGGCGGCATGCTACGAATTAATATATACTCAAGATCACATTTGACCCTGACAAATATGTTTTTCCTAAATTTGTGCAACCTTTCTTTATGATCGTGTGTAGTTGGGTGTGTTTGGCAACTGTTTGTTTAGGTTGCGAAATCATTTTGCCAGAATGTCACGGAGTATTATGGTGGTGAAAAATCCATAAATTTTTTACCCACAAATCCGATCCGACAGTTTCAACGTCAAGTTCATAAACCTACGTTTTTTTTTTTTGTTTTCGAAGGAGGAATCCACTAAAGTTGTCCCATATTGTCCGCTAGAGTACACCTCTTCCGAGACCACGCCCATACAGTATTAGATAACTATGCTGGACTTGCGAAACAGTATGCCTACGTCTAAGACCTTAACTCAGGCTGCTGTAGTTTGTTTTCGGACCTGCTGAACCGCCGTTAAGCACTGCTCCGCAGGACCAAGCTGGATGATAAATGCCTTTTTACGACCTACCTCCAGGGTTATTCATGTGGTGTTATGCTTCTGCGCTGCCTTTCTTTCATTCCGAGTTCTCGGAGCGCTATTGCGGCCCACTCTTTCATTTTAGCTCACACCAGCTGTGATCGCAGCTTATGACTCACTATGTTGTCAGGCGTCATCCTTTCATTTGTTATCTTTTCTATGGTGTCTCTCTCCACCACATACCTGGAGCAGGAGAAAAAGATGTGCCCTGTGTTTTTTGCGGCATTTTCGCAGAAAGAACATTGTGTTTGGTCATCGTGGCCAAATTTGTGCAGGCATTCCCTGAAACAGCCCTGGCCTGCGTTAAGTAGAAGTCTATTTCACCATGTTGGCTGTCAATCCCGGCCGGTACATTTTTAGTTAGTCCATCTTCCTTTATCTGCCGCATCCCACTGCTTTTGCCACTCATCGAGACTTGTCTTCCTCTCCTTTTTGTGCTCGTCGGCCCTTAGGGTCTTATTTATGACTTTTGTTTTGCAGTAGACTCTATTTAACTCAAAGGCCATTATATCCGATAGCATAAGACCAGATATGATAGCAATGGTCTAGTGCGACACCATTCTAACTCACAGGCAACTCTAAGGGCGCATAACCTGAACACAGCATTTGCCTTATTGACACAAGTTTTTGGCGTAGGGCTGTTCTTCATATCGAACTGCGTACATAAGCATTGACTAGCTAACTGGCAGAGATCTCCTACTTTGGATTGGGCCACCAATGTTTGCCATGATTCTCAACAGAACCGCAGTCACTGTAGCCGCCTTACCCAGGCTTTTCAATATGCGCCTTGAAATTGAGCCTCGTATCGAACACAACGCCAAAGGAACCTCAATGAATTTTGCGCTACAATATAGTCATCAATGTTCAAGGTGACCGTTTTTTAGCCTTTTTCTGCTCGTGATTAGCACTGCATCTGTTTATTTATCTGCAAGCTGCAGCTTAGTGCCCGGAAGCCTGTCTTAAATTTTCGACAGGTCTCATTGTATATGATCCATATCTGAAATACTTGTAGTTTTTTAGCGACGACCGTCACGGCAATGTCGTCCTAGGAGCCTAGTGGTACTCCACCTCTCACCATGTAGGTTTTTGGCAGCAGTAGTCTGTCAGACAAATAGCAGCTAATTGTTCTCAGAAGATACCCCGGGGTGTTTCTTGCATCTAATGCCTTCAATATACTTATGTGGCCAGTATGCCAGTTGAAATTGTTTTTCACGTCAAGCGTAACAACTGCGCAATATTTCTTATCTCCCTGCATCCATCTGGGGTCCTCTATGGCCTTGACCGCATTACCCGCCACTTTTCCAACTGCGTCTAATGTGGACCGATGTCTTCTGAATCCAAATTGGTTTTAAGATAACCCAGGAGACTCTTCTTTTAGGTAACGTTCTTGGCGTGTGCAAATCAGTTTTTCCAGTATTTTGGCCATCGTATCGATCATGCAAAGTGGGCGATACGCACTCGGCTCTCCCGCCGGTTTGTTTGGCTTTTGAAGAAGAACCACCCGCTGTTTCTTCCAAAGTTTCGGAAAAACTGCTTCATTTATCGACGAAAATCCTCTTGCTATAGTTGATGGTGATTTTCAGTGCCTTGTTCGGAATGCCATCAAGTCCTAGTGCCTTTGCGTTGTCAAATCTCTCCGCAACTTCCATTACCTTCTTCTATTAACCAAAATGTACTGAGCTGATCAATAAGAAGTGTTGAGATCTTCTGCTAACTCTGATGATAATAACTGAATATGAGATGATAATAATGGAGCATATATATATTAATGACATTGAGAACTAAAGCATTTACTTTAAATTTACATAAACAGGACTCTTTTTGCTCCTCTGCTTCCTATTATTCAACTATACATTTGTCGATGAGAATAAAGATATCGCTGATGTGGTCGAGAATCCTGAGATACTAAGAAAAGAATTGGAAGACCCAAACCTTCTGGATGAGTTACGAGAGCTATTGCCGAGATTTCTATATAATGGCTATTTTGAAATATAATAAATATAGAAAAATATTAATAAATGTAAAAAAATCGTTTACTTAAAAACTAATATTGTTATAGAACATGCGGTTATTTGTAATTGTGATTGCGGTACTATTAAGGATAGTGAAACAATAAATACTTAAGTCAAGTTATTCAATTTTTTATTTCTGTTTTTTTAATTTACGCTATGACTTTGTTTACATATTTTTGATTCATACTGTACGTATGTGTTATAAAACTTGATTTTACCTATTTTTTAATAATTGAAGATTAAGCAATAAGTAGGATTCGTTATTTTATTATCCTTAATTCAAATATTATGCCAAATTAAACGCATTAACAAGAACACGTCTGTGCAAGAGTGATTCGATAAGTCATACATAATTTTCATATTTCGAAACAAGAAGAATACGATGGATATGTCGGCAGTTCAGAGCCCAATTCGACCAATTTGACCAGGGCGACGTTGAAGTAAAGGGTGACCCATTTCGAGGTTCTCTACTTCTTTTAAGAAAAAACACTCAAACTACAAACTCAATCGATAAGCTTTTTTAACATTCGAAAGAACATCATTTCACATTTCTTTTTTGAAAATTAGATCTCACATGGTCCATCCGCTGAGTCCAATTTTCGGTGACTCATTCGACCATTTCGACTGACAACTGGCGAATGACACGCGTGATGTTCTGCTCCAAGAGCTATATCGAATCGGGATTGTCCGTACAGACTTTAGACTTTACATATCCCTACAGGGAAAAGTCTAATGGTGTGATATCACACGATTTTAAGGGCCACGCGTCCGGCCCAAAACGTGATATTATCTCAACACCGAATTGTCCTCTTAATAAATCCATTTATTGATGCGAGTTTCAATTTCATGGATCAAATAGTCGGTTATCATGGCGTGATACCGGTCGCCATTGACAATTACCTTCTCACTGGCAAGAAATATGGACAGATGATTCCACCGGCCCACAAACAACACCAAACCGTTGTTTTTGAGGACAAAATGGCAGCTCTTGAATCTCTTCAGCTTGCTCTTCTTGGAACTTTTCAAGTGCTCATAGAGCAAAGTGATGCCGCTTGGGAAGATCGAGCGACTTCAAAATGTGCCAAGTCGTTCCATACTTTATTCCGTGTTATTGCGAACGGCGCCGAAACGACTTTCTATATTCTAGGTGTATAGCTGCTATATTTTCTTCACTGCGCACTGGACGTGGTGCAGTAGGTCGATTAAGTTGACCATAAATTGAGCGAAGCCTACGAAACTCATTACTAAACAAAAATAACATGACAGCTTGACACGACTCACTCGTAATGTGTCAAAAATAGACTATTGAAAGAAGTACCTCTACTTGGATCACCCAAAATGGAAAAGCTGCTTTTTCCTAGTAAAGTTTTGTGACCGTTTTTCTCCTTTCCAAGTAGTCGATGATAATCGCACCTTGTGAGCTCACAAAAACGTTGGCAATCTTGTCAGGTAACAGAATCTTCGATAGGTTCGCTGGCAAATCCAATTTCTTGGACAGCTCCTTGGATGACATCATATTTACTTTCAAAGAATCTTTTCTACTCTGCGTGGAACCTTATATGACAAATAATTTTATGAAATGGCGCGAAATTTTACGTTTTTAAAAACGCCGCAAATTTGTCATTTTTCTTATCCGTTTGTCATTGGGCAGAAGACAAATCCTATAGGCACTTATTACAATAGGGTGATAATAAGGGAAACCGACTGACAACGGCTTGGATGAAAACTACTACTTACTACCTAAATGCATCATCGACATTAAATTTAACATCCGGGATGATACAGTAGGGCTTTATAGGAGCCGGAGGCCAAAAATGTACGATGGGCGTGACACCGCCCACCTTTAGGTCGAACCCCATATCTCCGGGTTTATCAGACCAATTTCAGCCAGATTTGATGTACAACATTATACTAACAGTAAGGAAAATCTATCGGAATAAAACTTTGCAAGAATAGTGTGCAACAATTCTAGTTCTCAGATCCCAACGATGTCAACCCCCGCTCTTGCATTGAACAGTTTATAGAAAATATCGGTCACATTACATTACATTATTGCAATCAACAAATCATTTTCTGATAACAGTATGTGTGTGTGAAAAATTGGGTTGAATCCGATGAAAGCTTCCCTTAGCCGCCATATATGTACCTAATATAAAGATTTTTGAACTTGCGGTTTACTTTTTCCATACCAACATTAAACAGCGGTAAAATTTGATTGTGTGTTTGCATTGAATAGGCTCCCAAACTACTAGACCAATTGAAAATTCTTGCACTGCTTCACTATCTCCTTTGAACATAGGCTAAGTATACTGTATCTTCAAAAAAACTAGGGATTTTGGAACTGAACTTAAAAAACATTAATAGTTCAATTTTTACTATATCCGAATTTATTGAAAAAGAAGTGGCAAATGCACCATAACATACTGCATTGGTTATTCGTGATCATTTCGCCACATTTTAAACTAATATCGTGCCGCAACCACCGCATTCGCCTGATTTACCTTCGTGTAACTTCTGGCTACCCAGCAAATTCATTTGAACACTCGGAGAACACCGTTTTGACTCAATTGAGGTTATAAAAGCTGACGACGGAGGATGTTTTCAAGTGCTATGATGAGTGCAAAATTCGTTGGCATAAGTGTATTGCAGTGGGAGGCGATTACTTTGAAGTAGATGAAATCAACAAAATTCACTTTTCAATTTGATCACTCTAATAGTACATAAGTACATACATATGTAAGTAGTAAAGCACGAATAAGATGCTCACAAATGTATCCATAGTAAATTCAACACATATACAAGTATGTATGTAACGTAGCCCTTCTCTTATAACAACATGCGCATACAACCTTACACTGATAAGGCAAAATCTGTGATGGAAGCTTGTCAGTTTTCAAATCTGCACGTAAATATGTGGTTCTATACATAAGTACATTACATTAACTTATGTATATACACACCTATAAAAAAAGTTCAAATTACAAATATATGTATATCACTTTTTTATTTCTGACCGATTTCATATACTTATCACTTGGTTATATAAACGAGAACAAAATCGCAGTTACTTCTTACAAGTTGGAAAGTAATTTCTAACTAGTTGATTGCATATTCTCTGACTTAAGAAAAATTCAAATTTGTTCGTATGCCTGCATGCGAAGTTCAATTGTTTACAAATTACTTTGATTTACGCCACAACAAATCATTTCGAAATAAGTAAAGCTTCAAGTTTAAAAAATAAAATATTATATTCGCAAGTCTTCATTGATATACTACGAGTATATACACATATACAAGATAGCAATGCCATATTATTGCACCTGTTGGGAATATTTTTCGCATTAAAGGAATTATTTTTTTGTTTTTATTGTTTTTTTATACTCTCGCAACAAAGTTGCTAAGGAGAGTATTATGGTTTTGTTCAAATAACGGTTGTTTGTAAGTCCTAAAACTAAAAGAGTCAGATATAGGGTTATATGTATATACCAAAGTGATGAGGGTGACGAGTAGAGTTGAAATCCGGATGTCTGTCTGTCCGTCCGTCTGTCCGTCCGTCCGTGCAAGTTGTACCTTGAGTAAAAATTGAGATATTACGATGAAACTTGGTACACGTATTTCTTGGCTCCATAAGAAGGTTAAGTTCGAAGATGGGCAAAATCGGCCCACTGCCACGCCCACAAAGTGGCGAAAACCTATAAAGTGTCATAACTGAGCCATAAATTAAAGTGGATTCTGGCACAAAGGATCACATAAGGGAGGAGCATATTTGGACGTTATTTTTTATTAAAAGTGGGCGTGGCCCCGCCCCCTCTTAGATAAACTTACCTGTGATTTATGATTTAAACTGTGAGAGATTATAACATTTTGTCATCAGAAGAGTAAAGAGGCCTCGTTATTGTATACTTTTCTGCTGGTCTCGCTATAATTTTGTAGTTAAACAGTAAGTGAATGATAATACTAAGCTTATATCATCATCCGCAAACATTTACCTTTGCTGGATTGTCCCCTTATCACCATTCACAGCTATAACAAATGATTATAATCGCAGAAACATTTTATGCATTACATGTGTACAAGGTGCGCTCCAAAGTAAACAGGACTTTTTGAATCTAGCGACCCCTATTGGGGCCATCTGTATGTCGACTGGTGCGTTAGAATCTGCTATCTTTATCAATTGTCCAGTGAGAATTCCATGACATTTCATTCATTGGAAGTGAAGTTATTGCGTTTTAGGTGTCAGTATGTTTGTGTTATCGGTGCGAAAATGAGCTTCGAACAAAGAGCCAACATTAAATTTTGTTTTAAAATACGTGAATTCATCAAAAATCAGCAGTAATCATTATTGACATTCATGGGAATGGAATTGAACATTTTCAAAACGTCGATTTATCGCATTTTGACCTAATATTTGGGCTTACGAAAGGTGTGTGCACGGTTTGTACCGCACAAATTGACTGACGACCAAAAATTGCTCAGAATCCAACATTCGAAGGACATCATTAAAGAGATCAAAAAGGACAAAAACTTCCTTTACAATATTATGACTGTGGACGAAACGTGGTGCTTTCAATATGATTTCAAAACGAAACGCCATAGTGCTGAATGGAAGGCACCGGACGAGCCGAAACCCAAAAAATCGTACATGGAAAAGTCAAAAGGGAAGGCAATACTGATTTGTTTTTATGATTCCAAGGGTATTGTCCACAAAGAATTGGTTTCACCCGTCCAAAACGTTAATGCGGTATTCTACCTTGGAGTTTTGAAGCGTTTGGTGCGCCGCATTCGACGGGTTCGGCTCGAATATCGCGAAGATGGAAGTTGGCGTTTGTTGCACAAAAAAGCGCCGTCTCATCGATCGACGCTTGTGATCGATTATTTGACCAAAAATCACATTTTAACCATTAACCGCTCCCCGTATTCACCTGATATGGCACTGTGCTATTTCTTCCCTTTCGGAAAAATGCATTTCCCTATGAAAGGAAAGCGTTATGCAGACGTATAGACCACACCGGCATACTGGCGGTCATACCGGCCAACGAGCTAAAACACTCGTTCGACATGCTTTTGGACCGTGCAAAAAGCTGTATTGAGGCAGAAGAAGACTATTTTGAATAAAGTAAATTGATTATGCTGAAAAAACCATTTGTTCTGTTTTTTTTTTTAAGTCCTGTTTACTTTGGAACACTCCTTGTATATCTTAAATCCTGACACAAGCTCACAATATTTATGTAATGCGTATCATATACATATGTAAATGTGTATATATATATTGATTGTATCTGCAACCTCTTCGAAATCGCGTTCGACGCCATCCGCGTAAATTCGTATTACCAACACACATCCACTTCCGGGTTGACTTTTCCCACCAATCTGTTGGTAAATGGTGCAAGCTAAAGTGCCTAAAGCATTTCATACCAGTTTATCTACATTAGGGTGGTAATCATAGATTGGGAAAAAGTTGAAAATGTTGTAGAAGTGTTTCGGACAGTCTACTTTATCACGAACGCAAGTATTTGAGTAGCACAAAGCATTCAGAGAAAGTCGTGAATTTATCAAGAACTGGTGTCACGTGAGTAGTACACCTATTCATGAAAATCATTGTGTAAGAATGTTGAGGTAGCGGAAGGATATTAACATCTACTATGGATGCACTTAACTATTTTGGTTAAGGTTATGAGTAAGAAGCCTGTAAACACCGAGTCGAGTTCGCATAAGAGATGCTGAGAATCCTACAAATGCGTTATTACAGGGCACAAGACGTGGGTTTATGAATATGTCGTCGGAATGGTCCGAAAATCCAAATATTCGTGAAAGGCACTATATTCCTGCCATTCCTGCCAAGGTTTATAACAACTCCATGGAAAATTAGATTAAAGATTGGCATGTTTATTTTGGCTCCAGAGCCTATTTTAAGACGATAGTACTGATAAAGATTTGTATTAAAATACGATATTGGATGAAAATTATAAGAAAGTTTTGAAAGAACTTTTGAGGCACTAATCGTTGTGTGAGATTCTCAAACACCTCCCATTAATACCAAAATTGTATGTGTCAATAACGTCTGAGATGATAGAACTTATAAAACAAATTTTACTTTTTGGGTACCACCCTATTATACCTAGGTACATAGTACCCACACATGTCAGAACGCCGGCAGCACTCACGAGTTAACAAATAATATTTATCTTCGCCACCATAAGTTTGCAAAATCGGTAGCAGGTACCACATCCAACATTTTCTCATACACTCGGTTCTCTTTTGAAAATATTTGGAGGACTGATTTAAGTAGGGGAGGCGAACTTGCTGTTTACAACAAGTCTTGCAAATCTTGTGTACGCGGAAAATTGTGTGCAAATTGGGAGACATTATCTGACACATACTATACAGTTGTGTGTATGTATTTACAAAACACACACAAATATACATATTTGTGCACATGTGGGGCGTGCGGGATGCTTTATTCGATTGTAACGTCTCGTTTCACCGCCATCTGTGTGGGTGTGTGTGTTGTTTTAGTGCTTCTGTAGGCGTTCAAGCGCGAAGATGAATTTATTATGCACCAATACACCGTCTGTCGATAAATAAATAAAACAAAAATATTTCTAACAACAATTTGAATTATTTACTTGAAATCTGTTCATTGTGTTCATATGCGAGATTTCGTAAATTATAGTCATTAAGTTAGTATAAGGCGAGCTGAATTTTCGACACATAACAAACTTTGCTATGAGAAAAGGCTTCTTTAAAATACCTTTCAAAATATTAAAGTCCTAAATGATGATATAGAGTAGTGTCAAAATAAATATACTGAACAATTTTCTGTGAATGTAGAAAGTCTAGATCCAAATGAAGGCCTGTAATTTTTGCTCCTTATAAGGTGTAAGAAAACTCTGGTTGTGTGTTGAAAATTTTTGAAAAGTTAACGCCCCTTTAATGGTCTAAAGTCTATATCCCACAAACCATTGAAGAAAATTCGACCAAACTTGCTATGAAACAAGAAATTTTAGCATACCCTTATTATAAATTGAATGAATACTAATTCCCATATATAGCTTATGTTGAGTCAGAAGCATTTAACAAAGTTTTAAATATTATTTCAATCTTTCACTTTAAAACACATAAAAAAAGCAATTAAGTAAAGAAATGTACTTTGCACAAATAGTGTCTTTTCGATATGTCATATCAAGTCTCATTGTCGACGTCGACCTCAGCCCTTCAAACACCAGTTACTGAAAATGTGGACCAAAGTGTCAAAGGCCGACTTTTTACTAAATATATCTGTCAGTTTGTGTGAAATTCAGAGAAAATCATTTTCTGCTGCTAATATGCCTTTGGGTTAAAACTAGGTAAAATTAGCCGTAAGATACCTTATATTGGGTAGTCGAAAAAGTCTTTTCGTATTTTGTCAATAGATGTCCTTGCAGTCGTATATCTCCAGTGATACCAGTCATACTGTCTCATACCATATAGTGTTGGAAAGGTGAGTTTTTAAGCTTCATTTAACTAAAAATTCGCTATATTTTGAAATTTTTGTATAAACAAGGGGAAGAATGTCACGCAAGACACCAATGAAATTTAGGGAGGGGATGCTCTATCAGTTCGTGAGAATTTCGACGTGAAGGATGCACCTCGCTCTGGTCGACCTATCCTTGCAAAACTTGATGAAATTATGTTAAAGATTGACCAGGACCGTCACATAAGCAGCCATTACATCGCTAAGGAATTTAACATTCATCATCAAATGGTTTTGAACCATTTAAAAAAGGCTGGCTACAAAAGAAGCTCAATGTTTGGGTAACGAATGCATTGTGGTGGTGAAGCTCGAAAGGTTATGCTGAGTGTTTGGTGGGATTGGAATGGAATCATTCACTATGAACTTATGATTTACCCTACATTTGGCTGTCAACAACTGATGAGATTGAAGCAAGCAATCGAAAGAAACGGCAAGAACTGATCAACAGAAAGAGCTTCGTCTTCGATCAGGACAACGCTAGACCAGATAAATCTTTGATGACTCGGCAAAAACTGGAAGAGCTTGCCCTGGAAATTTTGATGCATCCACCATATAGCACTGATCTTGCTCCATCGGGTTACCATTTGTTTCGGTCAATACAGAACTCCCTTAGTGGGGTAAAGTTGGCTTCAAAGAAGCCTGTAAAATTACTGGTCGCAGTTTTTCGCCGAGAAACCAGAAAAGTTTTACACTGATGGACTAATGTCTCTAGCGGAAAGATGGCGAAAAATGGTCGACCAAAATGGTACATGTTTGATTCATTAAAGTTCATTATAAATATAAAATAAAATAATTTGAAGTTTGATTAGAAATAAGAAAATACTTTTTCGACTACCCAATATAAATATTTTCGAACTTTCTATTGACCATATACCTCATGGCATAATGCCGAAAAATATTTTCGAATATACCACAATAATGCCAAAGGAGTACACCTAACCTAATTTATTGAAATATATACAGTAAAAACTTTTAAAGAAAAAATTAAATATATTATTTTTCGAGTTATTGACTTACTTCAATCCCTTACGATCGGGAAACAAAAATTTATAACTGGCGGTATTTAAAAACGTTTTGGTCAATTTTGACTTTCCGAAACTCAGATACAGAAAAAGTTTAATATTCATCGTGATTTTTAATCACTCAAATAAATTTTGAAAATTTTGAGAAAAATGCGTTTAATGCGTTTATTCTGGTTTTTTTCGGGTTTTTTTCACATATTTTTTATAATAAAGTGAAAAAACACAAAACTTACAAATATTTACTACATATTACTTGAGCCTTCAGCTGTAATTATGGATATTTTTTAGTAGAAATATTTTTTTGAATTGAGAGGTTTATCGCTCCAATAGCACCCATAGAGAAAAAAGGTAGACAAACGGCCTCTGTTATTGCAGCAAACTGGCTAACCTACAATCAAAACAAAAACAAATTGTATGTGAATCTGTGGCTAGGTTATTTTCAAAATTTTGAAAACTCAAACGGTCCAATATTATTCAAAAATCCTAGTTCGGGTGATAACCACATGTGTAATGTATCTGTCATTGAAATTTTAAAGTAGTCGATGGACCGATTTTTGAAATCGTGAACGCGAGTTTAAAAAACCCTAGTTCCGAGAAAAACATGTTTGAAAATTTAGGAACGTAAGCCACGCACTCTAACAAACTTACTTTCTCACAACTGTAACTTCCAGAGTACATTCATTTTCGGAAATATTATTTTGAACAATGAAGAGATTCCTAACAGCAATACAGTGAAGTACTTAGGCCTCCATCTTGATAGAAGATTAACGTGGAAAAATCACGTTAAGGCAAAACGAAAAGAGCTTTAAGTAAAGACTAATAAAATGTACTGGCTTATTGGACCCAAATCTGAATTAAGTTTTGAAAACAAAATTTTACTTTATAAAGCCATACTAAAGCCGGTCTGGACGTATGGAATCCAGCTTTGGGGCTCTTGCAGCAACTCAAATATTGAAATATTGCAGCGTTATCAGAACTTAACCCTCAGGAAGATTCTGGATGTTCCTTGGTTTGTTTCAAATATCACAATTAACAACGACCTAAATATACCAAGTGTCAAAGACGAAATTAGGAAATTTAGTTCTAGATATCTTGAAAGGCTGAGCAATCATTCCAACCCTTTAGCTATTGCGTTATTGGATGAAACAGATGAAACGTTTCGACTGAAACGATTTCATATTCTAGACCTCCCGTACAGGAAATAAATAATCATTAGCTTATACTAAGTATAGAATAAAATATTACTTTTGTGCCCACTGGGGTCCAACAGTATAAAGTTATGTATATTTTAGAACATTTGCTTATTGTCTTGAATACAGACAGATTGTAAATAAAGAATTTGAGAAAAAAAAAAAATTCGGAAAATTATTTCACCTGCACATTCTAGGAATACTCTAGATTGGATTAATGAAGAAAATCAACTTTTTTGAAACCGCCACACGGAATGATCCTTTTAATGATAAATCGTTGGAGCCAGTTGAACTGAGCGGCCAGTTTAGCCTTCTACAATAATAATTTCGAAATTTCCAGAAAGGACGCGGGCGAACCATTGTTGTGCTACACGAACTGACACAGCATTCACAAATTTCTTTGGTGGCTTGTGTGGCATACTTCTTTTTTTATACAAAAATTTCAAAATATAGCGAATTTCTTCATTATTTTCACTCATTTTTGAACGGCTGTAACTCTTTTTCAATTTCCCCGAATTTAATTTATTTTCTTATTTTTGGTTTATCCGTGAATTTGAACGCTTTTTTAATTCTCTCACTCTTCAAACAAGTTCTTAAATTACATCTTTCATTCAGCACTAGGCTCTATAGATTATTATTCGTAAACAATACCGTAGTTATCTAGTTTGAATCAATATGTAGAAGGATATCAATACTCATTATAGTTATATGTGTAATGTCTTCTTACGCTATCTGTATACGATAATAAAAGCAAAAACAGTTGTTTGTCTCTGCCCAAATTTACAAGTTAAAGGCAGCTTATATCGCTTGTTTACGGTTGATTTGAAAAATATGCTAGTAAGTAGAGGATTGATGGCGAATATAGCAATCCATCGCCTGCGAATCGACTACTTAATAGTACGATTTTTCGAAGACTGCGCAGAGACTGTATCATTTATACTTTTTCATTAAACTCAATACACATAATTTCTAACGTGGCGTGAAATATATTTATACCAAGTAGTTAACAAGAGGCAATACTTTTGAAATCAATTGCCTACTTCTTTACTACTTAATATAAACAAATTCTTAAAAAAATATTTCCTAATATATTGAAACACTTTCATTTCCCCTTGAAATGTACACTGTTGACCAATCAATGTGTGAATGATGATCCTCAACAGAACACCAAACTAATTTATACACAGAAGAATATGAGCTACTCGATTCGAAATCTTTGTTAGGATCGCACTTTGTAAAGATCGCACTTTGACACAAGCAACAAGACATGCTAATCAATGCACTTGAATAATAAAAGAACAACAATAACCTTATCTTATATGTATTACTGTTGACCTTTGTCGCTGGCGTTGTTGTTTACGCATGCGTCCAGCAGAAAAATAATCCACAATGTAAAGAGTCTATTTGCAGAAATTATTTGTACTTTGTCGATGTTTTGAAAGTATCACAAAGCAAATATTTTTGAAGTGTTTGTTTGCACTTTTAGTCTCATATTATAGTAATAATTAGTAAAGATAAGGAGACGTACACATAATTGTTTGAAGACATGACAGTGTTATTATTATAGTCAAAAATATATGTTTAATTAAAAAATACTATTTAATACAGAAGACATGTATATGTAACGAAAATCTTTTTGGAAATAATTGCTAATGAAATTAAAATAAAATCTAATGTTTTCCTTTAACATTTTACTCTGCCCTAAATAATTATATAAGACAACCGTTTTCCCTAAATTTAAAACATGCGGACTGTTTTTTTAAGATATACTGAATATTTTACAATCCACGCTACAGTTCATGTTATGTTTTATTTATTTCTAACTATTAACATAAATACACAATTGATTCATTTTATGCGACATGTTTGTTTGCAAATCCTTGAAATATGATTATGATTTTAGTAGCCAATATGCCCTCCCTTTTAATACTGAAAATATTCGAAATCGCATCGACCTAATTAAATGTTGTATTAAAGACAAATCTAAATGTGTCCATTCCTTCTGGATCGCACTTTCAATTTCAAATAATGTTTGTTATTGAGCCCTGTTCACATGACAACCTGCGGACATCACCTATACGACATATCACACCTCACAGCAACTTCGTCACAGAATCTATACAACAAGCAAACACATCATTACAGACAACCCAACACACAAATTCACCACTCTCCAAAAACACTTTAAGGATAAAAGAAAATTACTAAAATAGTCAATTAAAATAAGTAAGCAGGAATGTTTGCTTAAAGTTTGCGACGATGTTGAAAACAACGCTTGGGGACTCGCTTAAAAAACGGTAATGGGAAAACTTTGCACTGGCGGACAAATACCTACCTTCCCCTCAACAATTGAGAGCAAAGTTTCGGTACTCTTCCCTATCCGCCCCCCACTCCATCAGGAGATCGTGTGAGTACCACAAACCTAAGTTATACCTGATGTTTCGAATGAAAAAGTCCGAGAAGCAGGCAATCAGTTAAACTCATCTAAAGCCCAGGGACCACATAGAATTCCGAATATAGCACTAAAAACAGCGATTGTTATAAACACAGACCCTTTTCGAACAATGTATAATATATGCATTGAAGAAGGCCGCTTTCCCTCCATATGGAAAAGGCAATATCTGATACTGCCAAAACCTAATAAACCAATGACAGAACAGTCCCACTTCCAGCCAATGTTAGATTCCGCTGGAAAAGTTCTGGAGCGGATCATATAGCAACGGCTAAACAATTCACTCGATGATGCCGGTGGACTATCACTAAACCAATTCGGATTCAGAAAGGCTAGATCCACAATAGCAGTGGTAACCCTAGTAAATAACCTGGTTGAACGGGCTATAGGTGGGAAAAGATGGAAAGGAGGCACAATACAGTACTGTATAGTAAAGAATGTCTTTAACTCGGCATCTTAGCATTGTATATTGAGTGCACAAAAAAGCTTTTCCGTGCCTCTATACCTTTACAACATTATACTAAGCTATTTCGAGAAAAGAACTTTAAGCTACAACACAAACGAAGGCTCTAAAAAATATAAATTAGCTTCTTCTTCTTCTTAATTGGCGTAGAAACCGCTTACGCGATTATAGCCGAGTTAACAACAGCGCGCCAGTCGTTTCTTGTTTTCGCTACTTGGCGCCAATTGGATATTCCAAGCGAAGCCAGGTCCTTCCCCACTTGGTCCTTCCAACGGAGTGGAGGTCTTGCTCTTCCTCTGCTTCCTCCGGCGGGTACTGCGTCGAATACTTTCAGAGCTGGAGTGTTTTCGTCCATCCGGACAACATGACCTAGCCAGCGTAGCTGCTGTCTTTTAATTCGCTGAACTATGTCGATGTCGTCGTATATCTCGTACAGCTCATCGTTCCGTCGAATGCGATATTCGCTGTGGCTAATGCGCAAAGAACCATAAATCTTTCGCAGAATTTTTCTCTCGAAAACTCGTAACGTCGACTCATCGGTTGCTGTCATCGCCCAAGCCTCTGCACCATATAGCAGGACGGGAATTATGAGCGACTTATAGAGTTTAGCTTTTGTTCGTCGAGAGAGGACTTTACTTTTCAATTGCCTACTCAGTCCGAAGTAGCACCTGTTGGCAAGAGCAATCCTGCGTTGGATTTCCAGGCTGACATTGTTTGTGGTGTTAATGCTGGTTCCTGAATAGACGAAATTATCTACAACTTCAAAGTTATGACTGTCAACAGTGACGTGAGTGCCAAGTCGCGAGTGGGACGACTGTTTGTTTGATGACAGGAGATATTTCGTTTTGCCCTCGTTCACTGCCAGACCCATTTTCTGTGCTTCCTTGTCCAGCCTGGAGAAAGCAGAACTAACGGCGCGGGTGTTGAGGCCAATGATATCAATATCATCGGCATACGCCAGCAGCTGAACACTCTTATAAATTAGCTTACACGTACAAAAAAGCTACAAAAGTGTACATAGCCTTGACCCGGTTAATGCTCAATACCCGTTGGCCAAAGCGAAATAGAAAACGACTATTAGCTGGTGTACGAAAGTCGGTCGCGCTGTTCGATGTCCAGTTATGGGGAAAGCCCTCGAAATAAAATCATATCGCCGTGGCCTTTTTGAGATATATCTATATCACTTGCGCGTTCGAAAGATGTTGCCGTAGTAATTACGGGCTTACACCCCCTAGACCTCTTGACCAAAGAGTTTCAATGCTTTACGAATGACAGGTTACCGCACAAGACACAAGAATTCCAAGGACAGAGACCGTGAATCACTAGCAAGAACGCTGGGAAAAAAGCGGAAACGGGCGGTGTACATTCCGACTGATCCCCAACATCCAACCATGGCTAAATAGATCGCACGGTGAGGTAGATTTCCACCTAACTCAAGTCTTAAATCGATAACTTTGTAAAACAAATTGTCGAATCAGTAGAGAAGTGGAATGCTGCTTACAAAGTTGCAGCCAGAGTTATGAAATCCCAAGGTGCCAGCGAACAGCGGCGGAAAGAGAGCTGTTAAATTCAACGAACAACACGACTCAAACACACTAACATTGACGTGACAGGAAGAGTTGGCGACGAACAATGTACAAGGCGGGTTATCAGACCAACAGAGGTGGGCCAAGTGAATACAACTTTTAACTGAATGCATTTTGACCGTATAAGTATTACTCAACCATCCTCCTGACGTAATACTTGACGGTGGTACCGGTGGGAACGATGCAGGACGGTAGGAGGCTTACTTCGGATTAAAGTTCTACACTGACATGGGGTCAAGGCTTTCGGTGCTGCATTCTGATAAAAAAAAACAACCCAACACTGCTCATCTTACTCAACACATCATACAACACACCGACCATAACATCCCCAACGAATCAACCCACGAATTCACCACCAAAACTATGAAAGGGGATAGATCCGAACGGGATCCTCCATGTTTTCGTTTCATCCGTGACCTAAGACGTTCGGTCACAACAGTATACGCATTTTAATTTTTTTTCAACCACAGAAAGCCGTATTTTTTTTCTTTTCGTGAACCAGGAGGTTCAAGTGACGGAGTAACTTTTGTGAATCTCCGATTCCAACTGGAATGTCCCGCAGTGTTTGGTGTCTTGAGAAAACCCATTAAATAAACTCCACTTTGTGGAAAAAGCTGACTATTAAATAATATAGTGGAAGCTGTGTGTTTGCTTTCCAATTTAGTCTCATAATTTCAGTGCTTTGTTGTTTCGAGTAATTCTCTAGTGTTACCTTTTCTATGATAGAATGCTCCATACATTCCAAAACATCAATACCTTTGTTTTCCAAAATTCCTCGAGTAGATGCCGCTCTATGCATTGATGCATTATCGTGTTGGAAAAGTCCATGTTTCACACCAAAATTGGTCACCAAACTCCAATAACGCGTTATCCAGAATCTTTAGGTATTTTGCTGAATTCATTTTGCAGGACACAAAACAAACTGGAAAGATTCCATTGATTCCACGAAGTCCAAATGCAGCCCATATCATAAGCGATCCTCCTTAAAAGTTTCCAGCGAATCGAATTTCTTTTCACAGCGAATATCATGACAATAATACTGAAAACCATTGGGTCCATCTAAATTAAACTTTTTTTGCCACTAAATATGACCGATTATCACTCGGTGTTCAAATAAGGTACTTTTCAACAAAGTCGCCCCAACTTTTCCTTTGCAAAGGTCTAGGTTTACCACTTCTCTTTGCAATTCGAATGATGTTATTTGCTCTCAGAATTTGTTGGACGCGTCGAGCATTGACAGAAAAAGACAACTGAGTCCAAATTTGCGAGAGGCTTTTGCTCTTTTTAACTGCCAAACGCCTGATCACATATAAGATGGTCGGGCTGTTCGAGGTGTTTTACCCTAGTTCTTACGATTCCGTAGAAAATTTTCGAACGCATTCTTATTCCTTTTCTTTCTAGTTGCAATTTTCCGTATGGATATTCCATTTTCTTTGAATGCCAGTATTTGGGACTGCTCATCAATAGTGAGTTTGGTAGATCGTGACATAATTGATATAAATTGATATAAATATAAAAATTGATTTGAGGCAGGCATTGAATTTATTTATGCGAATATTTGCCTTCTTAAATATAAATAAGCAAAGAAACACCTATTGTCATATATACGTATGCTATTTTTTTAAAACCTATTCCCACTGGAAAACACATAAATATAAATTTATGCATTCTACCATAAACGCACACAACATTAAGCAGTAAGTCTTATGGACTTGGTTTAAACTAGTATAAACAAGTAAGGAAGGGCTAAGTTCGGGTGTCACCGAACATTTTATACTCTCGCACGATAAAGTGATAATCGAGATTTCATTATCCGTCATTTACATATTTTTCAAATACCGTATTTGTGTAAAGTTTTATTCCGCTATCATCATTCGTTCCTAATGTATATATTATACAGAGAAGGCATCAGATGGAATTCAAAATAGCGTTATATTGGAAGAAGGCGTGGTTGTGAACCGATTTCACCCATATTTTGTACATGTCATCAAGGTGTTAAGAAAATGTCACATACCGAATTTCATTGAAATCGGTCTAGTAGTTCCCGAGATATGGTTTTTGGTCCATAAGTGGGCGAGGCCACGCCCATTTTCAATTTTTAGAAAAAGCCTGGGTGCAGCTTCCTTCTGCCACTTCCGTAAAATTTCGTGTTTCTGACGTTTTTTGTTAGTCGGTTAACGCACTTTTAGTGATTTTGAACATAACCTTTGTATGGGAGGTGGGCGTGGTTATTATCCGATTTCTTCCATTTTTGAACTGTATATGGAAATACCTGAAGAAAACGACTCTGTAGACTTTGGTTGACATAGCTATAATAGTTTCCGAGATATATACAAAAAACTTAGTAGGGGGCGGGGCCACGCCCACTTTTCCAAAAAAATTACGTCCAAATATGTCCCTCCTTAATGCGATCCTTTGTGCCAAATTTCACTTTAATATCTTTATTTATGGCTTAGTTATGACACTTTATAGGTTTTCGGTTTCCGCCATTTTGTGGGCGTGGCAGTGTGCCGATTTTGCCCATCTTCGAACCTAACCTTCTTATGGAGCCAAGGAATACGTGTACCAAGTTTCATCATGATATCTCAATTTTTACTCAAGTTACAGCTTGCACGGACGGACGGACGGACAGACGGACGGACGGACGGACGGACAGACAGACATCCGGATTTCGACTCTACTCGTCGCCCTGATCACTTTGGTATATATAACCCTATATCTGACTCTTTTAGTTTTAGGACTTACAAACAACCGTTATGTGAACAAAACTATAATACTCTCGTTAGCAACATTGTTGCGAGAGTATAAAAAGCAATTCGTATCGCTCGTACACTGAATTTGGATTCGACCCCTTTTTCGAGCCGAGTTAACTTAATTTTATTCAATAATACTATTTTACTGAAACATTTCAATGTCTAATCGATATGTACATACAGGATAAAACAACCCTTGAAAAGTCTGGTCTGGTATACAAATCAATTATTAAATTGACATTGTTTATTGTGCCCTGAAGAGTTTCTACGAAGTTTCTAAGACCCAGAAGAAACGTTGTACATAATAATCGGCATGAATAGATTTAGCCACGTCTGTCTGTATAACCGTCCGTATGTATTACGGAGACTAGACTGTCTGTTTGTCCGTCTGTCTGTTCGTCTGGCCGTGTATACTGTAACTTGAGTAAAAATTGAGATATCTCGTTGAAACTTGGTACACTGGTTCCTTAGTACAAAAAAAATCGAGTTCGTAGAGATCGCTATTAACCTACTACAACAACCAAATTTACTGAGTACAAACTGTATAAGAATTTCTACCGATAGTGTGAAAATGGATGAAATCGAAGGATAACCCCGCTCACTCCCCATATAACGGTATTGTTAAAAGCTACTAAAAGCGTGATAAATCAATAACTAAACACGCTAGAGACATTAAATTTAACCACCGAGATGGCACAAGAGAGCTTTATGAAACCGGTGTGCAAACTGGACGATGGGCGTGACACCGCTCACTTTTTGGTCAAATCACATATCCCGGGACCCGACATACATACATAGTACATTTTTCCTACATTCTTATGTCACATTGCGAAAATCGGACCACAACCACGCCTACTTCCCATGTAGTACAATTTTAAATTCCACTTAATTCTTTTACTTTCCAGTATGCAAATCGAAAGCAATTAATATAACGGGATAAAACTTTGCACTAATAATATCTATAGTGTGTGCCACCTTATGATTAAAAATTGTTCAAATCCAATAAAAACTGTTCAAGCCCAAAGAGACCGAATATTTAGACCCCGGTACCTATAGTTGACTTTTAATAGGAAATGTCGGTCAATGTGTCATAAATATAACTAAAATTAAGGATAAGCATTATCTTGTAATGGTATGTATGTATGTCAAAAATGGGCGTGTTTTATTCATATAGACGGTTGCAGAAGTCTTAAAAAACATTAGAGCGATATTCGAAGGAAACAAAAAACTTGAGATTCCAGAAACTTCCAAGATATACGAGTATCATTGACGGGATGAGCGGCATTCGGTTTTAATTGGTTCACATTTGTCTTAATAGCCATAAGATGAACGCCGAAACTAACATTAAAATCTTAGGTCATGTTTCTGTTAAAAAAAAATTAGAAAAAAGTTTACTTTTTGTGCAAAATAAAATTTAAAATGGGAGAACCATCAACAGCGACTATTACATAGCGTTATTAAAACGTTTAAAAATAAAAATCGCCGAAAAATGGCCGTATTTGTAGAAAGCGAAAGTGCTGTTTCACCAAGCCAATGTACCTTGTCACAAGTCAGTGAAAACGATCGCAGAAAGCCATGAATAGCATCCACATCCACCGTATTCTCCAGATCTAACTCGCTAGGAAGAAATTTTCGTTGAATGAAGAGGTGAAACTGAGGCATACTTTGAAGTAAAGCAGGAATCGTACAAAAAAATGGTATCGCTTTGATCAGTGTACCACCCTTGATGGGAACTATGATGAATACTAAGAATTTTGCCAAAAAAGAATATACATATGTTTTGCTATGGTAGGCCGGGCACCATTCGATTGACCTGTTATATCAGATTCATAAAGAAATCTCAAGACATAGGTTTTACATTTATCTACAGGGTTTTCCAATAAAAGTGATATGATTTCTTAAAAACACTATTTATTAAGAAAATTCAAATGTTTTTTATTTAATGTGAAGAACAATCAATACAATTAATTTCTGAATATAACATCATTCAATTGGCTTGCACGACTTCTTTTGCAGGAACGAGTTCGATGAACCCAAATTTCTAGTAGAGAGTCTGGTTTGTTGCTAAAGACCAATGACTTTTAATAACCCCACAAGAAGTAGTCTCATGATGTTAAATCACAACTTCTTGGAGGTCATTCAATGTCACAATTTCTTGAACTAATCGAATTTCCAAACTTTTCTCGTAACAATTTGGTTGTTGCACGTGCTGTAAGGCACGTAGTCCCATCTTGTTTGAACCAGATGTTTTCAAGATCAACTTCTTCCAATTGCGATCATAAAAAATTGGTTATCATCAATCTTTACCACTCTCCACTACGGACCGATGATTCCACTAGACCAAAAATCACACTAAACTTTCAATTTATGTGAATGTAGGGGTTGTTCATGAAAAATTTGTGGATTTTCTTCGCACCATAATCAGAGTTTTGTTTATTTACCGCACCACTCAGAGGAAAGTAAGCCTCTGAAGGGAAGCTGACATGATTTTCTTAATTATTCATTATTATTTTGAGAACAAAATTGAATAATTTCAAACGTTGTAATTTCGTTAATCTTTCAATGTCAGTAAGTCAAGGAAAAGTGGTATGGTCCTATACAACCCAGGCTAAAATTCAAACACGCAATTACTTCAGGCCCTTTATAGGTAAACTGTATTTTTCGTTTATATTGGACAGTCTCGTGCACAAAATTTTGCATGGATTACGTATGCAATGAAAAAACTCCGTAAATAATAACAAACTGTCAACAAATCAATAAATGGCTACAAGTAAAGCTAATTAAAAGATCACTTTGACTTATAGTACCGATAAGGTCACAAGTGGAAGATTGGAAAAAAATGAGGCAGCTAAAATGACAACGACATAATACTTACGGTTTATTGGTCAAATGGCACCAAGCCACAAAACTGAAGAAATAGAAACAACAAAATTGTCAACTCAAAGGAATTTTCGTAACGAGAAACAAATATGATGGTGAGGGAGTGTGGAATGTCAGAAAATATCTTTGCTGGGGGCTTTAGGAGCGACGATAAACCAACGCTGAAATTAGTTATGAAAGCAAAAGCTTTATATGTATAAAAACTTATGGGGCGTAAATTAGGGGCTTAACTAGCGGCATCATTAGATGATTATAGCAACAATTTTATTGAACGACGAAATTGAGTGACAACAGCGAAAACAATCAAGACATTGTAGGACAAAAACAATGACATAACAATTGAATCAAACGATGACAGAGAATAGAGCGCTTAAGGAATAAATGTGTAGGTGTTAGTGTGTGGACTTAGGAGTAAATGTAGTTCACAGTGGGAGGACAGCATTCAAAAACAATACGCTGCCGGCAAATGTAAGCTAGCTGACTGTCTTGCTTCCAAAAATCAAACTGATAATGACATGGTAATAATTTCGAAAATATGTTTGTCTCATAAAATAAACAAATATACATACATAAGTACATATATAAATACACAGAATGAATGAATGTGAACCAACAAACTGGCGGCAACATTGTAAACGCTGATAATGACACAATACATATAAGTAGATGACAATGACAAGGGCGAAGGCACAGTTAACAAAGAAGACAGTAAAGTGATGAGCCTGACAGTTCAACAGTGAACTACACGGCATGGCGCCTATACTCGAATAACGAATGGGTGAGAGAACTCTTAAGAATTTTGCGAAAAGGCCCAGTCGTCTTTGATGAACTTGTTAAGGAATTTAATCAAAGCTGTATGAAAATAACAGCTCAATATGGTCACAAATCATACATACATACTTATGATTTATATATACTTGTACTACAGAATTTTCATAGATGGTATGTACATAATAAGAAATCTATGAAAATTCCATACAGCCTTACTTAAAAAGTCGAACATCTCGAGAAGTATTAATGATAGCGATTTTGACCTTGGATCTTTTTTGTAGCAAATAAAATTTCCTACAAGTTTGTCATGAACATTTTTTCTATAGCTCTTGTCATTTACGAGATACATATATACAAAAAAATAGGAATTTCGTGAAAAAGTCAGGTTTAGAGCACCGTAGTACCTCGCCGGTGTGAGTTTCGACTTTGTCGCAATGGGCACTTTTCTAGATGGTCAATTTTGAGAAATATGTGTCTAAGTCAAAGCGATGCCATAAAATGCCTCTGAGCTATAGAAATTTAAAGATAAAAAATCACGATTGTCCAGTATTTTCTATGGAAAATTTTTACATGCCTTGGTCCAGTCCTTAATGTTAATATTAAAGGCTCAATTTTTCAGGGAATTTTTTTAGGGTATTTTCAAGGAAATGATGGGACTGAAAAAAATTAATGGTTCAAAAAAAAAAAACAAACACCCTAGTACATATGCATATTTAGGCAACCCCAACCCAGCTAGTTGACTACAAATAAAGTTCTTCAAACTACAATTATGTCATTCGCTTTCGCCTCCCTCTTTAATTAACTGCTTGCCATAAATGAAATGTCCATCATGAGAAAACAACCGCATTTCTACCTTTTACTATCTCCTCTCATTCACCTTTATTTGCGCGCTTGGGTTTCTTGTAGCGCCGCTTGCTGCTTAGGCTACTCAAGCATATTTCGTGAAGTTGTCATCAATCTTTGCGCTTCAACACCTACTGCCTATAATGGCGTTTTGTTCTTCATGCCGCGTAGCTGTCACTCAGCCGGGGCATCCGTTCTTCCCGAATCATTGTAGACGTGAGTGGGTGTGTATCTGGTACTGACGAAGGTCGGTCATCCCTCACACTGTTGGCAGCTGCTTGACGCTTTATGCTTGCATATTTTAGTTATTTATTATGCTTGTGTTGACTGAAGTTGTTATGAATTATTGTAAATCAATGTGTTGTTATTAGTTGTTATTACACACTTTCACTTGAAGATTAAACATAAATGGTGGCACTGGCTTTCGCATTATAGGCATATACCAAATATGCTGAAAAGTCTTTGGTCTAAAATGAAGGAACGTTTTTTTAGTCAAAATATGGCTTTGTTCTTCGACATAATCCCCTTCTAAAGTTACTCATTGGTGTGAATCTTCTAGGTCCTCAAAACAGCCACTTTCTCTAGAATCTCAAGAGATATTAGGGTAACATTTTCCAAGCGACAATTCCTGATAAAAATAATACTATCGAGATATTTTTCCACTATCCAATGACCCTGCTTAGTAGTAAAATATAAAAATGCTCTACTAAGCACAATTAATTCTCAACCTTGAACAATAAATCTTTGTTTTTATGGTATATTTATTACAAAATTTTTAGAATACAAGGTTACGAAAACGTTAAAATGCATGCGTCAGCTTCTCTGCAAGATATAGTCGGTTGAAAGCATGCCTGATAATTGATACCCCAGTGTGCTCCGCCCCATCCACAAAAAGTGGGACCCTACACCTTCTTAGTATGGCATAGAAGGTCTTATCGAGTGTAGTGTGTGAAAGACTGAAGCCCACCGTCAACAAACTGATTGGACCTTATAATGTGGCTTTAAACCTGGAAAATCTGCCATCAGCCACATTTTCACCATTCGCCAAATCTTGGAAAAGACCCGAAAAAGAAAGATTGACACACAGCATAAGTGCATTCAGCACTCATACCTTGGAGAACCAAAATATGGACGAAAACACCCTAGCCGCCTTAGTCTGGTTCGAGGCCGACCCAAAACCTCTGCCGTACTCTGGGTTCGGCACCCGGCCGCAATGCGACTCCACACCGGACAAATGCCCTGTCTGCATTTAGGTTTAAATCACAGCCACCACGAATCTCCACAAAAGGCCATATATAATATGAAGATTGGAGGATGGAGTCATGTGTAGAAGTTCACGCAAGTGAGGAAAGTTCTCTGATCGCCATTCACTTGGGAGTGGCCAGAAACGATTCTTTTGCACATGGCTCAAGCAGCTCACAACTTCCGGTCTTTGACCAAGTTAACCTCTGGGTAGCCTAAGAACATCCGTTCGAAGGCGAAACATCCCCTACATAGGGTTGTGCGCTGTGTTTGGGAAGCGCCACGTAAAAAAACACCCCCAATGAAAAGGAATAACAAGTCTCGGAAGAGAAACCCCCCTTTTTATGACGACCATGACAAACGAAATAAGGACTATGATATCAGGGCATGCAACAGGAATGTCCGGACCCTTAATTGTGAAGGTGCCGCTGCCCAGCTGGTTGATGTCCTCGCGAAATAAAGGCTGACATCACCGCCGTCCAAGAAATTTCGTGGTGGGAGAGAGACTCCGTCGCCGAGTACTATCATTCACTCCGGTGAATGAACGTCTAGCCACAATCCGCATCAAAACGATGTTCTTCAACATATCGCTGATTTGCGCCCACGCCCCGACGGAAGAGAAGGACGATGTGCCAAAGATGCCTTCTATGAGCGCTTGGGGCGCACTTATGAGAGCTGCCCCCGCCACGATGTCAAAATCGTGCTTGGCGACTTTAACGCCAGGGTGGGCAAAGAAGGTATACTTGGCACTACGGTCGGTAAATTCAGCCTCCACGACGAAACATCCCCAAATGGGTTGAGGCTGATTGACTTCACCGGGGCCCGAAATATGGTTAGCTGTGGTACTAGATTCCAGCACAAGAAGATACATCAAGCTACCTGGCAGTCTTCGGATCGAAAAGCCACCAAACAGATCGATCATGTTGTGATAGACGGAAGACACGTCTCCAGTGTTCTAGACGTGCGTACGCTCCGAGGTCCTAACATCGACTAACCGACGATTCGCGTTCGACGTCGAGAAGCTGCAATCACAACAGACTGCCGAACGATTTGCTACTCGGCTTGCACTCCTGCTCTCTGAGAGCACTCATCAACAACTCGGTATAAAGGAACTGTGGGACGGCATATCAAACTCCTAACGTATAGCTGCAACCAAAACCATAGGTTTTCGGAAAGTGCAAAAGAACAGCTGGTACGACGAGGAGGGCTGTGTCGCAGGGGAGAGAAAACAGGCTGCCTACCTCGCAACGTTACGGTCGACCACTACACGTGCGGGATGGGATAGACACCGAGAGCTGAAGAGGGAAGCGAGACGCATTTGCAGACAGCTTGATAAGCTGGCCGACAGGGGTAATGCTCGAAAATTCTATGAAAAAATGCGGCGGCTTACAGAAGGTTTCAAGACCGGAGCATATTCTTATAGAACCCCCCCCAGGTGATCTAGTCACCGATGCCCAGAGCGTACTTAGATTATGGAGGGAACACTTCTCCAGCGTGCTGAATGGCAGTGAACGCACAACACCAGGAGAAGGAGAACCCGATTCGCCAATCGATAACGATGGAGCAGACGTTCCATTACCCGACCATGAAGAAGTTCGAATAGCAATTGCCCGCCTCAAGAACAACAAAGCGGCAGGGGCCGACGGATTGCCGGCCGAGCTATTCAAACACGGCGGCGAAGAACTGATAAGGAGCATGCATCAGCTTCTTTGTAAAATATGGTCGGACGAAAGCATGCCCAACGATTGAAATTTAAGTGTGCTCTGCCCAATCCATAAAAAAGGAGACCACACTATCTGCGCCAACTACCGTGGGATAAGCCAGCTTAATCGAGCAGGTACAATCTTTTATAAGAGTGTACAGCTGCTGGCGTATGCCGATGATATTGATATCATCGGCCTCAACACCCGCACCGTTAGTTCTGCTTTCTCCAGGCTGGACAAGGAAGCACAGAAAATGGGTCTGGCAGTGAACGAGGGCAAAACGAAATATCTCCTGTCATCAAACAAACAGTCGTCGCACTCGCGACTTGGCTCTCACGTCACTTTTGACAGTCATAACTTTGAAGTTGTAGATAATTTCGTCTATCTTTGAACCAGTATTAACACCACCAACAATGTCAGCCTGGAAATCCAACGCACGATAACTCTTGCCAACAGGTGCTACTTCGGACTGAGTAGACAATTGAGAAGCAAAGTCCTCTCTCGACAAACAAAAACCAAACTCTATAAGTCACTCATAATTCCCGTCCTGCTATATGGTGCAGAGGCTTGGGCGATGACAGCAACCGATGAGTCGACGTTACGAGTTTTCGAGAGAAAGGTTCTGCGAAAGATTTATGGTCCTTTGCGCATTGGCCATGACGAATATCGCATTCGATGGAACGATGAGCTGTACGAGATATACGACGACATTGACATAGTTCAGCGAATTAAAAGACAGCGGCTTCGCAGGCTAGGTCATGTTGTCCGGATGGACGAAAACACTCCAGCTCTGAAAGTATTCATCGCAGTATCCACTGGGGGAAGCAGAGGAAGAGGAAGACCTCCATTCCGTTGGAAGGGCCAAGTGGAAAAGGACCTGGCTTTGCTTGGAATATCCAATTGGCGCCACGTAGCGAAAACAAGAAAAAACTGGCGCGCTGTTGTTAACTCGGCTATAATCGCGTAAGCGGTATCTACGCCAATTAAGAAGAAGAAGACTTCAAGCTGAATATTATAGCACTTACTCTGACTTTTGACCATGCTGACATTCGAACCAAGACCTGATAAATGTCAGACATAGTGCATGTGGATTTTAATCGCCTCTTACGACAGGCATGCCTTACCTCGGGTATATTCTGTTCCCCCCCAAACACAAGGGGGGTCACAGTTGGCAATAATACTTTCGAAGTCGTAGATAATTTCGTCTATCTTGCAACCGGTATTAACACCAACAACAATGCCAGCTCTGAAAGTATTCGAAGTAGTACCCACCGTGAGAAGCAGAGAATGACGAAGACCTCCACTCCTTTAGAGAGATTAGTAACTTAACCGTTTTTTGTACCGAACGGCTTCTTCTTATTGAACCATAAACTAAGCCGCTTTTATTTTAAAGTGCGAAAACCGCTCAAAAAAATACGACGATGAAGAGTACAATTGGTTGCTGTTAGGAAAGACACATTTCTTGTCAGTGATATGATATTTACATAAATATCAAAACTTCGCACTACTTTGCCTAAGGCCGAGGAAAACAATATAATATAAAATTTTAAATAATAAGATATTAATGACACGTATTTTGTATCAATATATCACAGATATACCTACACTAGCGTGCACCTTAGCTATACGCGAGAAAAAAAAATATAGCGTACAGGGCATCACACCCCCCCAAAAGTTGTATTAGATTATTCAAAATTTGTAAAACATGGTCACTTTACCCTCGTTGCGGCACGTCTTCCCATTATCCAATCGCCAAAATTTTTTGCAGAACATAATATTATACTCTAATGCAACTTTTGGGGGGGTGTGACGCCCTGTACGCTATATTTTTTTTTCTACCGTATAGCTAAGGTGCACCCTAACCTACACATACGTTTTTTTTTTTAAGTTTATTAATATTACTCAAAAATTAAAGTTTAAAAAAGGTTGGGTCGATCCATTGCGAAGATGTAATAAAATCGTGGTCAATTCTCAATCTTTCTTACACAACAGTGGAATGAATACTCCTCTCCTCTGAAGTATATGTTATCATAAAAATATTCTCTCCGAATTTCAATTCCAGAATCCACAGACTAGCCGATATTTTCGTTCTGGTGCCCATAAATGAAAGCCACTTTCTATAAACACAAGTAAACTCTTGACTGCAACTTATAAAAATAATAAATTTGATATACAAAAATATAATAAAAAAATTTTTATTATTAAATCTTTCTTTTAAATTAATAAATATTTATCTTTTAAACTGAAAAACAAATTAACATGCATGTTATTTCATCTATTTGTGCTATTGTGATAATGTGCGACGGAAAGCATTCTCTACATATGGTATTTTTCATGAACGTTTCCGAGTTCACTATACTTTGACGGTGTCTGCTTTGGCTCAGTAGACCCGTATTTATAAATCTTTATACTTGTATATAAAAATTACGTGTCACGTTGTTTGTCGGCGATGAACTACTAAGCCGATCTCAAAATTTGCTGATGTTTATTAAGTACATTCTATTAAGCGGACCACTCTATCAACTGGACAAAATGGCTGGTAACCAGACATTGATGAGAAGCCTTAAATTCGTTATTTTCTCCAATGAAATTTATTAGTGTGAATATATTCAAAATTAAACCTCAAGTACAATCCCTTGGATTCTTTTCATTGTATTGCATTTTTATACCCTGAACAGGGTATATTAAATTTCTCACGAAGTTTGTAACATCCAGAAGGAAACATCGGAGACCCTATAAAGTATATATATCTATAAATGATCAGTATGTTGAGCTGAGTCGATTTAGCCATGTCCTCATGTCTGTCTGTCCGTCTGTCTGTATATATACGAACTAGTCCCTCAGTTTTTAAGATAGCGTTTTGAAATTTCGCAGAGGTCATTTTCTCGGCAAGAAGTTGCTCATTTGTCGGAACTGCCGATATCGGACCACTAAAACATACAGCTGCCATACAAACTGAACGATCGGAAAAAATTCTTGTATGGAAAACTTTCACATTTGAAAACATATATTCACAAAATTAGGTATGGGTTATTTTCTAAGATAACAATGTAATCTCCGAAGAAATTGTTCAGATCGGATTACTATAGCATATAGCTGCCATACAAACTGAATGATCGTAATCAAATTCTTGTATGGGAAACTTCCTCATTTGACGATATATCTTCAACAAATATGATATGAGTTATTGTTCATAGAAATAATGTAATATCGGAAGAAATTGTTCAGATTGAGGTTAAAATATCTTGAATGTCACACTTTCAGTCAACCGGATGTTTGGGAAGCTTGAATAAAAACTAATTGACTCAGCATACTTATGTATGATAGGCTCAAAGCGATTCATCGGTTTGTGAGAGTCTCTTGATACATACTATATATGTATATTAAAGTTTGGCAAAGGACTGGTGTTTCAACTGTTCGAGTGGTATCCTTGCAACCTTCTTGGAGGTATAGGGCCGGAAACCTACCTACCATCTATCAGTCGAAAATTCGCATTTTGTTCACTAATGCCATAAACTTAATAGCATTTTATTCGCACACAAATACATACATATATTTGCAAACAATAAAAGAAATTTTTCGTAAAAATGACACCTTCTTGTGTGCGCTTGATTGTGCATATTTGCAATGTAATAAACAAACAAAATCTATTCACCTGTAAAGTAAATATTTTCTCAATAAATAATCACCCAAAGATAACAAGAAATACAAATAAACATTTTGCTTGGCAGCGGCAGACAATGGCAAACCATGTGAAAGTACAATACAAAAAGTGAGAAAATAATAAAAAGCACAATGCACAGAAAAAGAGCGTTGCAGACAAAATGAAGAAAAAAAAAGTAAACGAGCACGTAAATGGTGTAAAATTGACACACGCATTGTCGCACACTCAAACACTCATGCTTTTACAAGTGTCCTTACATAATACATACACTCATACCTTCACAGTTTATACCTCTATCCTTGGTTATATGGCTGTCGGATTGTAAAGAGCATGTTGAGGGATTTAGTTGTTTTGATTTTCCGCTTTTTGAAGTGAGTAAATCGTGGGAGACTTGGGTTCATGATTTCACTGATATAAGTATACATATGTATGTATATAGCTGAGCAGCGTTGCCATTGTTATTGTTCACCGTTGTTATTTGTAATATTTCTGCTCCCGGCTACATTATATTTTATTATCCTGTTTCGTTGTTGTGTCGCTAAACCTTGGCTTTCGCTTGACATCGTGCCACTTTCGACGCGCTCTTTAAAACCAGCTGCGACGATTGCTGTAAGGTGTTTCCATATTTTCGTAATTTTTGGGAAATTGTTATTACATTTTTTTTAGATAATACTAGCAGCTTCTAGAAATATGTTTGTGCATTTGTTTGATATAATAAAATTTTGCTACTAGCTCCACCGCAAATCTTCCACATCGACTATTTTACACATTACTTCATTGCCTGTTGTTATTATTACAATTTATAAATTTTTTTAGAGCTTCCAAAATATTTTCTTTTACACAATGGGGTTTGTGAAAAGTTTACGAACGTGCTCATATAGAAAACTATGTAAATGTGTGTTGAAATTTTATGCTTCAAGTGGACGTGACCATCCGCCAAACTTCTAACTGAACCAGAACTTCTTCAAACTGAATATTTTCAAAAGATACTATTTATAAGTACAATCTTTACATTGTTGTACAAAAACGAGGGCTGATGGATAATTTGTTAGAAAGTAAATTGACATATCAATATTACCCAAAGAAGTAAGTTACGCTAAATAGTCTCACCTTTTGAAAGCTGGAAGCGGTGAAGTGAGTTTAATAATTTTAATTACTTGAACGTGTGATGTCAAAGGTAGTCAAAGAGTAATTTTTCTTACAGGAAATAGAATCAAGCTACTCATTAACAAAGCAAAACAGCTCGAAAAACAGCCTTATCACGCTAACATCGGTGTGGAAACGAGTTGGATCTCCGTTGTCATCATGCTTTCAAGCACTCGATATATAGAACCCGCTATCGCTTAGCGAACGTTGGTCGATAACCAGCTCATACGGGAAAAATCAAAATCCTTTTGACCTAGAGTAAAACGCAAGAAATCTACTGAAATACTTTGCCTTATAACATTTCATCTTACCGCAATTGTCTGAGTTCTAGCTAGACATTGTTCGAAAGTTATTCATACTATAAGGCTAAAGATCTTATCGGTCGCAAATTGTCAAAGTTATGCGAAAGAAGGTGAGGTGTAAATATCCATACACTTGCCGCTCCATTATCAAGCTTTTATAAGGCTGAGATTGTAACATTTCTGCAGTCAAATCTTTAGTGAACTAGGAGACAAAACTAAAACTGACATTAGCCGCCTGAACAAATTTGTGACAGGCTCAAAGCGCTAAGTCGATATTATGAGGGTGTTTTTCATCAACTTTATAAGAGTTTTAGGTACCCCGACGGACCGGCGCTCTAAGCAGTTCAAGTAAAATCTCCGCTAAGATCGACGTTAAAACTTTGTCTTACCAGTGATGTAAATTGATAAAAAAGTAATTTTCAAGCAATAAATAAAAAAAAGATAAGAAAAGCAAGGTACTGTTGTCTAATCAGCAAAAAAGTCAGCTTATGTCATAACCATAAAAAGTTCAGAAACATTGGTTTAGTCTATGTACACACAGCCACGTTTGTAACCGAAGTAAAGAGTCAGAATAAACTTCCCAAGTCTGACCGGCAGTTCGATTTATTATAACACACCTGCACATATGTAGGTTAGTGGACTAGTAATATACTGTTTAAGAAGGCACAAACTTAGAGGACTGCACTTCCAACAGTGACAGAATATACGTATCTTTCAAGTCACTATTTTAACAAGATCCACACGCTTACTAGAAAAGAACACAGTGAATTACTCTCTAAATATTATCGCTCACAAACAAAACCTTCATTTAAGAACATTAAAAGAGCCTTTATAAACTACACTGACTACGCAATACATCCGTGAATATATTTTACCGGCAGCTACTACATTGCACTCACTGTCTATGTTGGTAGGACGATTACGGGACACGCGTAAACCTATGACATTCACGGAAGTAGTACCGTAGTAAAATAAACTCATATTTGACTAGGTTTATTCACATTTTTAAGGCTTCCGTCCTTATGTTCTTGCTCCTAGAGAAGTTGCTCTTTTACGGGACCTTCCGTTAGATGTTACAGTTCTCAATGTTTAATCATTTATTTTTCATTTTACAAAAACAAAGAACTTTCGCTGTAGGATATTTTAGCGAAAAGCTTTAAGCATAACTACAAAAAACTGTTCATTTAAGAATATACATTGTAATTAAAAATATTTCAGTTTTATACTTTGAGAATTGAATCCAAAAGATTTTTCTATGACAATTTCTTTCTATACTAGTCTCCTGCCTTACCATTAGTTCCCCCGACTTAAATCAATAGCTTATATGTTTATTTTCTATGTAGCTTTCCTTAATTTATGTTATAGGTCTATTGTATAATTAACCCTATTTATTAGAACTTCTCAGGTTATGATACGTCAAAGTAATACTATCCACCATTGCTGTCGAGCCTTGAAATTCAATTTTAAATTACACTTTCCAACAATTAAAGTTTATTAATAAGTAGTCAGTTGAGAATAAATATTCTCTCCACCATCAAAAATTATACGTTACAAGTCTCTCTTCAAGTCCCCCATATTATATCGTGTAAAAGCGCGAATCATGACATCCAATCCGGGATCCCATGATCATTTGATAAAAAATATGACAACTTCCAAGTGTTTGGTGTTTGAGAGATAGCAACTAGATATAAGCTAAAAGAGGGCGATTTCGTATACGTTGAAATATCAAATTGAAAAAGAAATCACCGTGATTGAGGGGGGAGCCTGCTTTAGAGGCTTCAAAAATTCGATTTTTGGAGAATTTTTTTGGGAGGGGAAAAATTAAGTAATTAGAGCAAAATTTCTTAAGTATATAGCTACATATTCAAATATCATTCACAAATTGTTTGGAAACGAAATCTTTGATATTTCGCCTTTGGGAAGCAATTGCCCGATGCATCTCGCATGTGCCTTTGTCGGCCGGCGGGGAAGATGCAGGTCGCAATCTCTATCGGAAATAAAAAAATCAAAGAGATTCATATTTTTTAATAATTTATCTTCTAATTAAACTAAGAAAATTTAAAAAAAAATAGTGTAAAATTTTAAAATTTTTTAAAAATGTGAAAAAAGTGGTTTTTGACCAAAAACAATTTTCTTTCTGTTGTTTAAAAATATGTTCAGACTTTTCTTATTTCTTTTAGTTTAAATAGAAGATAAATTAATGCCAAACATAATAAACTTTGCCCCAATTCCATACGATTTCCTTATTTGCGAAAAACCCGGGCAGCCACTTTTCACAAGCCTCTTTTGAGTTCAACTATACGTAAACAAGGGCGTTTGCCATGAACAGGAACAGGTGGTAATCACTTGGGGCTATGTCCGGTCTATATGATGGATGCGATAAAACCTCAAATCCGAGCTCCCATAGCTTCTGACTAGTCATCAACGAAGTGTATGGTCTGGCGTTGTCCTGGTGGACCACTATACCCTTCCTGCTCGATCACCTGCTTCAAGCGGTCCCGTTGTTCGCAGTAGATTGTAGAATTAAGCGTCTAGCCATATGGGAGCAGCTGATAGTGGATGATTCCCTTCCAATCCCACAAAACACAAAGCAAAACATTCCTGACCGTCAATCCCGGCTTGGCCACTGTTTAGGACGATTTACCGGTCTTCGACTACGACCGTTTTCACGTGATATTGTCGTAAGTGATACATTTTTCGTCGCCAGTCACCATCCGCTGCAAAACTGTGTCGAGTTCGTTTCGTTTCAGCAGCATATCGCAGACATTGATTCGGTCTAGAAGGGCATCCGCACATAAAGCTTTTTTGTGTATCCAGCCATCCCAAAAAAGTCGATTTTATGTAAAATTTTACACTTGAGAGTGGCTTAGAAATGGAAATAGTTATCAAACACCTTTTTCTCTGATCACTATTGGGAAAATATGTATATTTCTTTGATCACTAATTGAAAAACAGATCTAAGAAGGTTGTGTGAAAACTTCCAGATGATAAACCGTTTCAAAGACGTGGAGAATATTCTCAAATAAGTGTGCATTGGATATACATATATAACTATATTCAAGACAATAAATCGTATTTTATTTTTAATTCACAAGTGGATATAACCCCGTAAATTTACGAAAATAGTCACGATTTCATTTCACTTAGACGGTTATAGAGCCATTGAAATATTTCCTGAGGTCATACAATGAGAGCTGTTTCGTACGTACGTCGACTATTCCCGCAAAGAGAATGACATTCAAAAGATAAATTTATTTAACTTCGTCGAAATTTTTAAGTTCTCGAATATAATGGAAGCTCTATACTTGTAAGGTCGTATCGTTACCCTAACTCAAGCGCTCTACTTAAGGCTTCGGTAGATACCCCAAAATATCGAAAAAGACGAAGAAGCAAAAAGAAACACAAACCTAAAAGAAATCCCAAAACTTTGCGGACATATCGGTAATACCTCGCACAAACCTCCATAAACAAAGCGCAATTTTCTTACTGCCAACACATGTTTTGTTATCACAGTCAATTCACAGAGACTTCGCTGAGAAGAAAGATGCTCCGTGCTGGAGAGCGGGAATGGCTGGAAGTGCGAAAAATGCTTGACTAAAGTGTTAAGATGCGTCGCCATCATCGTCTTGTCGATTTTCCACAATACTGCAGTACATTGATTTATTTGCACATTTATTTATTTATGTATTTTGATTTTCGTTCAAGCACTTTTTCGCACTGACTTAGTACACGTTCGAAATCTCTTCAGCCATTCTTGTGAACCTTCGGCGCATTCAAGTGGCAAGCTGAGCAACATTCTGTTGACATGGCAATGCGGCAGCCGAACGAGGTGTGAAACGTTTCGGGTGCACAAAAGTCCCGTAAAGGTGACAAATGTCGATAATGTGTTGTAATTTAGTTGAAGGATTTTCGAGTGGCATTTGGTTTGCCCTCTGATCCAATCCCACTTCCCACCCCCTAACGAAACAATAACGGACTTACTCGTGCGACTAACAATATAAATGGGAAGTTGATGGAAAAGGATATGAAAGAACGATTTAACAGCTGTTGATAGGAATATGATGGGTGTTTCGAAATAAAAATGTATGCGCGTCCACACAAAAAGCGCAAAAGAGTTGTTGAGGAGAAAGGCAGAAGCAAAAACAATAAATTTACAGTAATGCCAGCGGCTTGAAGTGCGTCGGAGACAAATCGCAAACCATCTGTAATACAACTAAATAAACTGCTTGGCTGGAGATTTGATTTATGTGCATGTGTGTTTAGAAAATATGTCAGCTGAAAGTGTAAAACGGGTTCGCTGCCGATAAAAAAACATACAGTTATGTATGCCAGTAAATGTTGGGTGGCATTTAAGATAATACCATCCGTCATTAATCACAATGATCCCCCAAGCGTTTTTCACGCTTCGTGATTTCTCAAAAAATTTAAATGGAGAACATAATAAGAGATCAAAATTTAAAGACGGTTTAATCAATAACTGTCAACTAACCCTGTAAAAAAGAGTCCAAGCATTCCATAAATTCACAACTTTCCATAAATTCTTAAGAATACAACGTAGGCAGATTTTAAACATTTACTATTTATCTTGCAGATACTTGATTGACAACTTCAGATAAATCGGTTTATTAACCCCTCTTGCTACTGTCTTTTTCCTAAAACAACGTGATTTCTTATAGATTCCGACCCTGTGGGTAAAGCTCTCGCTACGATCGATTGCAAATAATTCAGGCAGAATTTAAAAGACATATTAACTTGGGTATTATTAATAACCCAACGATTCCGCACCTCCCGCCCAACCGGCGCGTGCTCAAAAAAACCAGGTAATTAAAGGAATGAGGGTTCTAAGCGCCGAGATCTAAAACTGCTCAGCAACAGAAACAAAAATCCCTACAGCGAATAGTTAAAAATCCAATCATTGATCGGTCACAAAAGAAATAAATTTGATTAATGAAACCAAGATTTGTTCTTTCCACAGTACTGGTGAGAAACCAATTCACAAGACCAGCAATAGACTTAAAACCAAGAAAAAATAACCAAAAAATATTAACTTCGGCTGGCCGAAGCTATAATACTATTTACAAATACAAAATATTCCTTCCTAGATCTTTGATCGATCAGTTCATCGCTGAGTCACTGATCGCTTATACATATACATATATACTCGGAGCAAAATGGAGACATGGGTAGAAATTCACACAAGTAAGGAAAGTTCTCCGAGCGCTATTCACTTGTAAGTGGACAGAAATGATTATTTATTAAAGTGAAAAGGTGAACTATTCCCCAATGTTGTGCGCTGGGTTTGGGACCCGCCACGTAAAAAACGCCCCCCATGAAAACCATTTACTACAGTGGTCATTAAAAAGAACGCTAATTCGGTATGGGATTCGTGGTGAGAGAGAAACTCCGTCTCCGAGTCCTGGCATTCACCCCGGTGGATGAACTTCTAGCCACAATCCGCATTCAAATACGGCGGCGAATAAGTGATAAGGAGCATGTATCAGCTTCTTTGTAGAATATGGTCGGACTAAAGCATGCCCGACGATTGGAATTTAAGTGTTCACTGCCCAATTCACATTCTGCACCAACTACCGTGGGATAAGCCTCCTCAGCATCGCGTATAACATTCTATCGAGCGTATTGTGTGAAATATTAAAACCCACCGTCAATAAACTGATTGGGCCTTATCAGTGTAGCTTTGTGCCTGGAAAATCAACAACTGAGCATATATTCACCAACCTTTGGCGCTTCTTGGGAAAGACCCGTGATTAGAGGTTCGACACATTCCACCTCTTCGTCGATTTCAAAGCTGCTTTTGACAGCACAAAAAGGAGCTGGTTTTCTGCGGCTATATCTGAGTTTGGTATCCCAAACTATACGGCTATGTAAACTGACGTTGAGCAACACCAAAAGCTCCGTCAGAATCGGGAAGGACCACTTCGAGCCGTTCGATACCAAACGGTTTCAGACAGGCAACTCGCTATCGTGCGACTTCTTCAATCTATCCGTACTATTGAATAAAATAATTCGATGTGCAGTACTAAATAGAGAAGGTACAATCTTCTATAAAAGTGTACAACTGCTGGCGTACACCAATGATATTGTTATCATTGGCCTGAAGAACCGCGGCGTTAATTCTACTTTCTCCAGAATAGATAAGGAAGCAAAGCAAATGGGTCTGGTAGCGAACGAGGGCAAGACAAAATTTTACCTGTCATCAAACAAACCGTCGTCGCACACGCGACTTCGCTCTCACGTCTCTGTTGACAACGTCTGATGTGTTTAACGTGGGATCCTGCTGTCGCCATCTTAACTCCACGGTGCTCAAAAGCACAACGGATCAATACAATGCGTTGATCAGCGCCCTGAAAATTGGGTAAGCATTTTCAGTACCAATTGGCAGTGTGGCGTGGATACACTAACCAACTTGGTAGGGCTCGAGGCCGTACTTTGGGTCCGGCACCCGGTTGCAATGCAACTCCACATTCAATTGACAAAGTCAGTTCTTCCCGCGATTTGGGTTTTAACCACAGCCACCACGAATCTCCACAAAGGGCCAAACCCAATGAGCAGATTGGAGTTACGTCCAAGGGCTACTGCTCCGCGTGGTACCAGGTTAAAGTCTTTGGTATGACCTTGTAGCCGAAGCTACGACCAGTTGAGCTTCCATACAGCT